>NC_057814.1:158376971-158411132 GCF_018294505.1 Triticum aestivum
CAATATAAGTTCGCGCTTCCACGTTTCGGATTGAAATATCTGGCGGCCCCAATTCCAGCCCTGCAAAATCTCTCTTCTCCACCGTCCCCTTCCGTGCCCAGATTGCTCAAATCCCTAATTCGCCGCCAACCCTCGAATCGCCCCTCGTCTCGTCTCTTTCCCCACCGTTCCCCACCTCTGTGTCGGACGACGACGACGAAGACGACGGTCGCGCTTCACCATCGCACCGGAGCTACCTCATCTACGCCCTCGTCCACCGCACCGGGTGGTCCACCGACAACGTCGGCCGCCGCAACCGACGTGCCTCACAGACACCGAGTTCCACCGCATCAGGTGCGCTTCACCGACGCCGTCTCCCAGCTCACCGGGGCTACTTCACCGAGCACATCGTCGCACCTCCGCCCCCCGAGGCCGTTGGGGCTTCACCAACGGTCTCGTCCACCGCATCGTAGCGCTCCACTGCCACTCAAGATCTGCATCCGTGCGCGGCCAGCCAACGCCAGCGCATCACCCTCAACGGCTCTGAAGTGACCCGCACTCTAGCTAGGCGAGCATGCCCAAACGCCGGCCCGAACTAGGTATCCACACATCACTCCCTTGTGCACTGTTCCGACGATGTTTGGATATCCTTTCACTGCTCTCTTAGCTTACATGCCTATGCAACTCTGACTTTAACTCTTATTTCTTCTGGAGATATCATCTTAAACAAGCAAATCCATTTTTTAGCGAAGCATGACGGCGCTACGGGATCTGGTACACATCCTGCACACCCGTATAACCTTGTAAGTATCTGTCCTCCGGTACAACATCAAGGTCGATTCATCTTATTTGATCAACCATTCGCCGTGTCAAAAATACAGAGGGGGATGCAAGGAGCACAAGGCCTGCACATCCAAGCAAGTGGTAACATGGACTTGTACATGGAACATCCCAAGCACAAGCAGAGCTGCAGTGAGCCTGTACAATGAGCTAGCGTAAGTCCCTGCATTTCATTTAATTCGTACTGGCATTCGTGTATGATTTGTGTTCAGTGGCTGATCCACTAATTCAAGTTACCAGGGGCGAACATTTAACTTAAAAAATACGAAGGCACTTGCACTCCGGAAATCAACATAACTTGAGAAATGTGAAGCTACATGCACTTTGAAAACCAGCTAATGATCCAAAGTAGTTCAGATTATAAACACTACATGATGCAAGCACCAAAAAACACAAAATGCAACATGGTGTACAAGGACTACAAACATGGTCTGTACCTGCTTGAATTATTCGTTCTCTGGCTGAAAATATCGAAGTGTAATTGCACGTATAACCCAGTGCGCAAACTGCATATCAATATATCTATCCTGAACAAGTATGCCAATAGTTTCAAACAACAGATTAGAAAAGTATTTATGCTATGTTGTCATGATACGGGGACTTTCTGGTAGATGGCCTCGACGTTTCCTCAAGCTATGAAAATGCACTATAATTTTCTTGTCATCAATGCCTACAAATCTCTGTCTCTCTCAACATAGTAGATCATCATTAGACACTAAATCCTTCAATGAGCTTGCAAAATGCTTGCATTAGATCCCTCATTAGACACTATATGTTCATCACCGGGAGCATGTAAAATGTTTGCATCAAATCCTTCATTAGCAGTCTGTTCATTAGGCACTTCAGGCTCAAGAACAACATGAGCTTGTATGTTTGCACCAAAAACTTGGTTAGATACATCAGATTCAGTCGATTCAGTATTGATTGGGGGAGTTATAAAATAAGTAGAAATTGGTTTCATTTTCTCATAGATTCCCTACATACAAGCAGTTTTACAACACCGTCAGGTTTAACTATTGGCCAGAAATTGAAGAGTTGAATTAGATATAATCAGGGATGTGATGTACCTGCTCGTTGCGCATGCTACTCTTGCAAGCTGCGACTGTCCGTTTGCGCAAGCTCGATGCCATGCCGTGCTGACGCCGCTGCCTCCCACGCAGGCTACACCCAGGGTTGGATCTTCATCTTCTTGTCCTTCCGTTCACTTGAAGCCTAGCGACCGCCCTCCAACGAGGGCGCGAGGAAGTGCTGTGTTGGTCTGTCCAGCGGCGGCTAGGTTAGGAGCGAACCAGACTGGAGGCTGGAGCAAATGAATTGGGATTTTTCCTGCTGTCGATCGATATGGGAGGCGCTCGTTTGGGCCGCGAGCCTGCTATAGGGCCTGCCTTGCACTTATGTTATTGGCCCATCCAAATTGAAACATTTTTCTTCATTTTTTACATTGCCTGCTCGTGCGTTGGGACAAACAAAACTAGCATGGGCCAACCTGGACGACTCAAACTAGGTGCACACTTTCCAGCCACCTGAGGCGGCCGCCCATACCAGCCCCTATGGTGGTGTCGCCCCTTTTTGCGTGTATGATTGGATAGTGAAAAATATTCCAGTGGCGCTTTTGATTTACCCACAGAATGGTTGAATTGCTTGTTTCTATGAACTGAGTTCGCCAATAATGTGAAGGATGCCAGTCTTTTCATCCTATTGTAGATTGCTTAGATCTCGATATGCCAAAAGTAATCGCATGAAATATACAGTAAAAGCCAGTGTGATGTGTTTGGCTACAACTAGTCTGACTACACGTCCTCATATAACATATCAAGGACGCACCATCTTACCAGATTAACCATTCGACTTAGCCATGCAGTGTGGGAAGAAAGAAGTATTGGGACTGCGTATCCAAGCAATTGATGCCATGGACTCCTTCGTACAACCTTGTAAGCGAAAATGAAGTTGTTGTGTGCCTGTACAAAGAACTAGCGTAAGTTCAGTTACCTGCTTCTCGGAATTTTAGTTAGCCACTTATTGCAAAATTGTTCAATTACGTTGCTTGGCTTAATTTAGTTTGCTACTGATTACATAATGGCACAACCTGTTAATTATATTGTAGACTGCGCCTATCTATGTGTTTGATACTTACTGTTAAGAATTACCTATTTGCCTTAACTTAAATATCTACTTGTTTGTTTAACTGATTTGCTGCTGCAACAGCGGGTTACAATGATGTTAATAACTACTTTTTAGCATCCAATTGAAACTCTTTAATTCCTTGTTTGTTTAACTGGTTTGTTGTTATAACTGAAGGAAATATGCCCTAGAGGCAATAATAAAGTATTATTTATTTCCTTATATCATGATAAATGTTTATTATTCATGCTAGAATTGTATTAACAGGAAACATAATACATGTGTGAATACATAGACAAACAGAGTGTCAGTAGTATGCCTTTACTTGACTAGCTCGTTAATCAAAGATGGTTATGTTTCCTAGCCATAGACATGAGTTGTCATTTGATTAACGGGATCACCTCATTAGGAGAATGACGTGATTGACTTGACCCATTCCGTTAGCTTAGCACTCGATCGTTTAGTATGTTGCTATTGCTTTCTTCATGACTTATACATGTTCCTATGACTATGAGATTATGCAACTCCCGTTTACCGGAGGAACACTTTGTGTGCTACCAAACGTCACAACGTAACTGGGTGATTATAAAGGTGCTCTACAGGAGTCTCCAAAGGTACTTGTTGGGTTGGCGTATTTCGAGATTAGGATTTGTCACTCCGAGTGTCGGAGAGGTATCTCTGGGCCCACTCAGTAATACACATCACTACAAGCCTTGCAAGCATTGTGACTAATGAGTTAGTTGCGGGATGATGTATTACGGAACGAGTAAAGAGACTTGCCGGTAACGAGATTGAACTAGGTATCGAGATACCGACGATCGAATCTCGGGCAAGTAACATACCGATGACAAAGGGAACAACGTATGTTGTTATGCAGTCTGACCGATAAAGATCTTCGTAGAATATGTGGGAACCAATATGAGCATCCAGGTTCCGCTATTGGTTATTGACCGGAGAGGTGTCTCGGTCATGTCTACATAGTTCTCGAACCCGTAGGGTCCGCACGCTTAACGTTACGATGACGGTTATATTATGAGTTTATGTATTTTGATGTATCGAAGGAGTTCGGAGTCCCGGATGAGATCGGGGACATGACGAGGAGTCTCGAAATGGCCGAGACGTAAAGATCGATATATTGGACGACTATATTCGAACTTCGGAAAGGTTCCGAGTGATTCGGGTATTTTTCGGAGTACTAGAGAATTACGGGAATTCGTATGGGCCTTAATGGGCCATACGAGAAAGGAGAGAAAGGCCCCAAAGGGAGGCCGCACCCCTCCCCATGGACTAGTCCGAATTGGACTAGGGAGGGGGGGCGCCCCCTTCCTTCTTTCTCCTTCTCCCTTCCCTTCTCCTATTCCAACAAGGAAAGGAGGAGTCCTACTCCCGGTGGGAGTAGGACTCCCCCCTTGGCGCGCCTCTCCCCTTGGCCGGCCACCTCCCCCTTGCTCCTTTATATACGGGGGCAGGGGGCACCCCATAAACACACAATTGATATACGATATTTTAGCCGTGTGCGGTGCCCCCCTCCACCATATTACACGTCGATAATATCGTTGCGGAGCTTAGGCGAAGCCCTGCGTCGGTAGAACATCATCATCGTCACCACACCGTCGTGCTGACGAAACTCTCCCTCAACACTCGGCTGGATCGGAGTTCGAGGGACGTCATCGAGCTGAACGTGTGCTGAACTCGGAGGTGCCGTGCGTTCGGTACTTGATCGGTCGGATCGTGAAGACGTATGACTACATCAACCGCGTTGTGATAACGCTTCCGCTTTCGGTCTATGAGGGTACGTGGACAACACTCTCCCCTCTCGTTGCTATGCATCACCATGATCTTGCGTGTGCGTAGGAATTTTTTTAAAATTACTACGTTTCCCAACAGTGGCATCCGAGCCTGGTTTTATGCGTTGATGCTATGCACGAGTAGAACACAAGTGAGTTGTGGGCGATATAAGTCATACTGCTTACCAGCATGTCATACTTTGGTTCAGCGGTATTGTGAGATGAAGCGGCCCGGACCGACATTACGCGTACGCTTACGCGAGACTGGTTTCACCGTTACGAGCACTTGTTGCTTAAAGGTGACTGGCGGGTGTCTGTCTCTCTCACTTTAGTTGAACCGAGTGTGGCTACGCCCGGTCCTTGCGAAGGTTAAAACAGCACCAACTTGACAAACTATCGTTGTGGTTTTGATGCGTATGTAAGAACGGTTCTTGCTAAGCCCTCCTGTTATTCAGGTCTAAAACTAATCTCGAAGGTAGATGTAGAGGTAGCGTGCCGACCGCGATCACATTGACTTTGGAACCATTTCCCACGCGCATCGTCACCTCGTCCTTAGCCAATCTTCGCTTAATCCATAGTCCCTGTTTCGAGTTGCAAATATTAGCAACAGAACCAGTATCAAATACCCAGGTGCTACTGCGAGCATTAGTAAGGTACACGTCAATAACATGTATATCACATATACCTTTGTTCACCTTGCCACCCTTCTTATCCGCCAAATACTTGGGGCAGTTCCGCTTCCAGTGACCAGTCTGTTTGCAGTAGAAGCACTCAGTCTCAGGCTTAGGTCCAGACTTGGGTTTCTCTCCTGAGCAGCAACTTGTTTGCTGTTCTTCTTGAAGTTCCCCTTCTTCTTCCCTTTGCCCTTTTTCTTGAAACTGGTGGTCTTGTTGACCATCAACACTTGATGCTCCTTCTTGATTTCTACCTCCGCAGCCTTTAGCATTCCGAAGAGCTCGGGAATTGTCTTATCCATCCCTTGCATGTTATAGTTCATCACGAAGCTTTTGTAGCTTGGTGGCAGTGATTGAAGAATTATGTCAATGACGCTATCATCCAGAAGATTAACTCCCAGTTGAATCAAGTGATTGTTATACCCAGACATTTTGAGTATATGCTCACTAACAGAACTATTCTCCTCCATCTTACAGCTGTAGAACTTATTGGAGACTTCATATCTCTCAATCCGGGCATTTGCTTGAAATATTAACTTCAACTCCTGGAACATCTCATATGCTCCATGACGTTCAAAACGTCGTTGAAGTCCCGGTTCTAAGCCGTAAAGCATGGCACACTGAACTATCAAGTAGTCATCAGCTTTGCTCTGCCAGACGTTCATAACATCTGGTGGAGGAGACGCCGGACTAACAGGAGGCCAGGAGCCGCTCGCCCAACAGCGTCACCACTGCCCGGGCGCGCCGCCGTGCCTACCTTCCCAGTCCGTTCAGGGCTCAGGCGTGCAGCACCCACCAAGCCAACCCGATTTATCCTGAGATACGTCCTCAACACTCAGCAGCCACTCCTCATCACCCATTTTCTAATTGATTCATTACTCATTAGGCAGGACTGTCATTAGGGTTTGTTGTGTGCACAGTGCTACCCACACTTAATGGTTCAGATGTATTTTGGTAATCTTTAGTACCTCTAAAGTTCACAGGGTTTTCAAAATTCCGGCCCTCGGAACAGAAACTAGTCATTTTGGATTGTTGGTCGTAGTGACATTGACCCAGATTACTACTGCAAGCCAGGTTTGTTGACAATTTTACTTGTCTTTCTTACTCATTCGATATAATATCCAATTATTCACGTCGAATAGTTGCAAACAATAAGTGCTAGACAAACTTCTTCATTCAGATTTTGAACGGTCTCTTACTGCAGTTACAATTATGCATACTTGTCCTAGTAAGCTCACAAGTAAATGATTGATTCACTACATCTACGCTTGCCTTGTCATATTTGTTGTCAATATTCTTTTAGGGTGGACCACCCTTTTTCTAAATACTGGAACCGTAGACATGAGTGAATAGTATTTCTCTATGTGATCTCTTCCATCATGTGTGGGTAACGAACACTGCATTGTATAGAAAGAAAGTGTCATTTCCAGCTTTTTCATAGGTTTCGATCTTTTACATGGAATACAATCTGCCTACTTGCTTTGTGTCGCACTACCAACACTCCACCCTTGAAGCTAAACATTACGCCACTCATAATTGCTTAGTTTATTTGTTCAAATACGAATTTCATATGATTCTAATGTTCCTACTTCAGTTTTGAAATGTGTGCCTGCCTGTTATAGAGACATAAGGGGTTTGTATTTCTGTGTGTGGTCTGGTCAGCACGGTTGGGGAGGTGAACTTTGCATATGCAGGGGTTTATAGGGAGACACTCTCCGAGTTGAATCCGCAATGCATTCCATAGATAATCTGACTACTTTGTATGTTTTCATGAATCTCAGATTCTGAACAGCATCATAATGATTATGAGCTTGCGCGCATGAAAAGAATAAAGCAGAACAATGCCATGGCTGTCAAACTTGGCATTAAGGGACTGAAATCAAGTCTGGATGCAATGCAATGCAAACGCTCTCCACCTACAGATTCATGCTCAGAATATGATCCTAACAGTGATTCTGAGCTAGAGGGAGACCTAAGTCAATGTAGCTCCCTAGTGGGGGAGTCAGAGGAAGCTGCCCTATCTTATTCACCCATCAAGGTACTTGCTCTAACTTTCCAAGGTTACATTGCTCGCACATATCTTGCAACTGATGCTTTGCATTGCTTCTACTTTGTTGAACTGCCATTAGCTTAGTTTACACATCATGTATGTGAATACGCCCTGCCTATCCATTTTCAGTACATATTCCATCTGTCATCATACCATATTTATCCATTCAAATGTTGTTCTTGTGTATCAGACGTTCAAAAGGAAGAGGGCGATTGCTGATCGTGGAGGAGCACAAGCAAAGTATTTGGAAAAGGTAGTGGCACCTGATAAATCAAATAGCCCATTAGGTGTAGTTGCAATATCACCTGACCCACAAAATACCCCAACTCTAGCATACTCTAGCCCTACTACACTGGTCATTTCTAATGCCCCAAGTCAGCAGACCCCAACTGCAGTAAACAGTATGATTATGCCAGTTGACATAGCACCAGCTGTACGACGCAAAACCCCCCATTCCAGCAAAGAGTACACCAAATCCAGTTGCCAAATCCCTTTTCGAACCAGAGAGAGCCCCAATTGCAGCAAATAGGACACATGTTCCATTTCTTCCCAGTTTAGAAGACGAAGCTTATGTTGTTGTCAGGAACTTTGTGCGCATCTTTCCTTCATGGAAAGATTATACCGCAGACACAGAACAATTTCCAGTCTTCCTCCACAACTTACGCGTAAGTAATGTACTAATGTTATTCATGGTCATTACTGCATATGTTTCTGCTGACAGAAGACACAATATTTCATTCTTTTAAATAGGCGAGGAGCAAACTGGATTGTGATGACGAGCAAGGGTTGGTTGCGCTTTTCAAGCACTCGTTGATGAAGTATCGTTCCTACCTGAGGCAAGCGCACTTCGATGGCAAGCCTCTGGACGAAATTTCTGTAAAGTCTCCGGTGCTACATTTATCCGACGGTGACTGGAATAATCTTGTTACACATTGGTCTCGGCTGCAGCGTAAGGTACTGTCTATGATATCACATCACAATTTGAACTACATTTGTGCATTTGCCTTAATGTCTCACTTGTACGAAAACTGTTAGCAGAAGAACATTCATTCTCAAGGGACTACAGAATCTCGCAACTATACTCCACACTGCATTGCTCTTGTGAGTACCTCTTGCCCTGTATGACCATACTTACTTTCATAGCTGTTTGATTATGTACCATCACTGCACATGTTAGCCTCGTAATCGTCCATTTGGTGGACATTATAAGATCCGTATGGACTCTTACATAAATTTAGAATCAAC
The DNA here is from genome assembly GCF_018294505.1 of Triticum aestivum. Classification (NCBI taxonomy): domain Eukaryota; kingdom Viridiplantae; phylum Streptophyta; class Magnoliopsida; order Poales; family Poaceae; genus Triticum; species Triticum aestivum. The sequence continues at coordinate 158,385,668 of NC_057814.1, forward strand.
CCAATGCTTTTGAAGAGGTTTAGCTCTGCAGTCCTCTTGTAAGGACTGAACATGGTCTATCACTGTACTTACATTAACAGCTACTCCCCTCGTCCCATAATATAAGAACATTTTGTACAGTACACCAGCGTTCAAAACACTCTTGTATTATGGGAAGAGGGATTGGTTCATTTTGTAGCATTCTGCATCTTATCCCCTCGCCCACCATTTACTAAAAAAGATTAGATCTATATTTAATCTTACCAACAAGTAGAATACACAGACAATGCCAGTGCAGAAGTGTAGCCCATTGCTCTTGTCAGTACATTTTGTCCTGTAACGCTTGTACTTCCAGGGATTGGTAGTTGATTATGTAGCATCAATCTGCATCTTATCTTCATTATCCTCTATCCCTTCCAGTATTATCATATCTATAATCACTCTCTACAAAATGTAGAGTACAGGCAATGCTTATGAAGAAGATTCTGTGCTGAAATTCTTGAGTTATCCTTCCCTTGACATGGAGAAGGGCATTATAAAGCCGGTGTTAACTGTTAATGTAAGTCAGTCCTTCTAAAGCCTTTATCCTCAACTGCTGTTTAATTTGCTCATACTCCCTATCGTTTACTGCTGTTTAGTTTGCTGTTCTACCAAAATGCATGTTCGTAAGAACCGTAAGTTCTAAGTTTTACTTGTAAAACCAAATTCCTTATTCATACCATGCACATTACTTAATACTCCCTATATGTATGCTTGTTTTTGTGGATCTATAATCTAGTGTGTGGTGACGCAGCCCACGTTTGCACCTTGTCATCTCCTGTTTTATCTTACTGATGTGGTTGATGATATGAACAACATGCCATGCACATTATCCAAAATAGATATAATGATTTTCTTTGCCCTTCATCTATGCTTGTTATGTTGACATGGTAATCCAGTAGTGTGGTGAAGCTCCCCGCATTATGAACAATGCCAAATTATTCTATTGATATTTTGAACTTACTCTTTATTTTCTAATTTGAAATTGCATAGAATTGACAGAACAGTTATCATCTTTGTTTATACACGTGCAAAACCTGTCATCTCTCTGCTTTGTTTCAGGGTGATATGCCTGATGGCATGCACAAGTCTGCTGAAGGCTGTGAGACAAACCCAACATATATTGCAGCAAAGAAGGCAAAACATCTTGAAGATAGCGAGACAACCCCAAAGTCTTGTCTTGATGCAATGTTCAAGTTACTTGAGACTAACAGTTAGACAAGCTCACAGAATTCATTGTCTGAATCAGTTCGACTTCTTCAGTCCCAAGTTCTAGCAGAAAGGCATTCTGCAACTCAACTTCGACTTGAAGTCCTATCTCTAAGAAAGATTGCGGAGAACACCAATGAGAACCTCATCGCTAAACAGCTACACCTGGAAGCTATGACCGACATGCTAGGCCGGTCTCACAGCCTTGCTCAGCAGCTTGCGCAGCAGTTCCCCCGCAAGGCTAACCTTTCTTGAACTGTCTTGGAAGTGGTCTCGGTTCAGTATTATTTTGTTACGCTGCAATGGTGCCCAGTTTTTGTAATCTGCTTCTTCGTTGCGCTTTATGATCACTAGTGGCGAACTTTGATGCCTAGTGGATGTAATATACCTTAAATCCTTTATTGTATAGTGTAGGTTTATTCTTAGTTACTATGCCGTAATTTCTTTATTTTATAGAGTAGGTTTGTTCTTAATTCCTACTAGTTAGTGCCATCATTCGCTATCAGAAAAAAATCAGATGTAGTCGACCGGACCGAAACATTCGACTCTAACGGGCCAGGTTTTTAGCGGGCCACAATTGGGCCGGCCTGCGTCTTTCTTGGGCCCGAATGATTGGGGCCTTCACACATTGCGCCAGGCCCAAACTTACACCGGCCTATATTTTAGTTGGGCCTTTTGTCGACCCAGCGCCTAGTTTGGCCCAGGTAGCATTGGGCCATTAACAGGCTGAATATTGTACTGGCCTGTTACGGCCGAGATGAAACCACGGGCCTTTAGCAGGCCAAAATGCATGTTGGGCCTCAATTTTCACTAATCGTCGACGGGCCTTCAGCAGGCCGAAATGTAGACCGGGCCATTTTGGGCCCAGTTAGCTCACGGGTCATTACCAGGCCGGGCCTTTAAGAGACCGAAAGCTTAGCACAGGCATCAACGGGCCGAATTACGCGACAGGCCTTTAACAGGCCCAAAGTCACGTTGGGCTTAACTGTTGCCACCTTTAGCACGGGCCGTTAGTGGGCCCGATGTCCCGTCGGACCATATATGGCCCATGGGCAGCACGGGCCATTCCCAGGCCGAAAGTCACACCGGGCTGAAATGGGCCCATGTCTACATCAGGCCTCTAACAGGCCGAAAGTCACTGGGCTGTAGTTGGGCCCAAATATTCGGCAAACAATTAACGGGCCAGATATGGCTTCGGGCCGCAAATGGGCCCAAATATTGGGCAAACAATTAACGGGCCAGATCTGGCTTCGGGCCGTAAATGGGCCCAAATATTGGGCGGACAATTAACGGGCCAGATCTGGCTTCGGGCCGTAAATGGGCCTTTATTAAGCAGGTCGTTATTGGGCTGGCCCACTGGTACCTGATTAAGTTCTACGGGCCTTTGACTGGGCCGGCCTTTTTAACCTATATGGGCCTCTGTTGGGCCCAGCCACGTGTCGACGTATCATAGGCGTGTCTCCTCCAATGGACGGGCGACATCTGGCCCACTGACGAGCTAACAGGTGTTCCCTTCGGCCAATCAGAATTTTACACGTGGAAATTTCCCATTGGTCAGGGCTGTTAATGGGTTATCGGATCCAAAATCCGACCCGATAGCTTAACGGCGTTCCGTTACGGTGGATGCCACGTGTCGGTCACCCTTGACGAAAGCACTTCTGTGACGCGCGATTTATCATCATAGAAGTGGACACTTCCGTGATGATAATTTTTGTAATGTCATGGAACAGTTCTACGACAGCACAGGTATGACTATCTTGATTTTGTCATAAAATCGTCATGGATGTACATGCATGACAAAGAACGCGACCTACTGCGACAAACACGTATCATCACGGAAGTGTATTTTTTTGTAGTGTTGCAGAGAATACCTTGCTGAAAACCGCTTATCATTTCCTTCTGCTCCTCGTTGGGTTCGACACTCTTACTTATCAAAAGGACTACGATAGATCGCCTATACTTGTGGGTCATCAGTCATCAAGCTGAACGTGTGCTGAACTCGGAGGTGTCGTGCATTCAGTACTTGATCGGTCGGATCGTGAAGATGTATGACTACATCAACCGCATTGTGCTAACGCTTCCACTTTCGGTCTACGAGGGTACGTGGACAACACTCTCCCCTCTCGTTGCTATGCATCACCATGATCCTGTGTGTGCGTATGAATTTTTTTGAAATTACTATGTTCCCCAATAGTGGCATCCGAGCCAGGTTTTATGCGTAGATGTTATATGCACGAGTAGAACACAAGTGAGTTGTGGGCGATACAAGTCATACTGCTTACCAGCATGTCATACTTTGGTTCGGCGGTATTGTTGGATGAAGCGGCCCAGACCGACATTACGCGTACGCTTACGCGAGACTGGTTCTACCGACGTGCTTTGCACACAGGTGGCTGGCGGGTGTCAGTTTCTCCAACTTTAGTTGAACCGATTGTGGCTACGCCCGGTCCTTGAGAAGGTTAAAACAGCACCAACTTGACAAACTATCATTGTGGTTTTGATGCATAGGTAAGAACGGTTCTTGCTCAGCCCGTAGCAGCCACGTAAAACTTGCAACAACAAAGTAGAGGACGTCTAACTTGTTTTTGTAGGGCATGTTGTGATGTGATATGGTCAAGGCATGATGCTAAATTTTATTGTATGAGATGATCTTGTTTTGTAACCGAGTTATCGGCAACTGGCAGGAGCCATATGGTTGTCGCTTTATTGTATGCAATGCAAACGCCTTGTAATGCTTTACTTTATCACTAAGCGGTAGCGATAGTCATAGAAGCATAAGTTGGCGAGACGACAACGATGCTACGATGGAGATCAAGGTTTCGCGCCGGTGACGATGGTGATCATGACGGTGCTTCGGAGATGGAGATCACAAGCACAAGAAGATGATGGCCATATCATATCACTTATATTGATTGCATGTGCTGTTTATCTTTTATGCATCTTATCTTGCTTTGATTGACGGTAGCATTATAAGATGATCTCTCACTAAATTATCAAGGTATAAGTGTTCTCCCTGAGTATGCACCGTTGCGAAAGTTCTTCGTGCTGAGACACCACGTGATGATCGGGTGTGATAGGCTCTACGTTCAAATACAACGGGTGCAAAACAGTTGCACACGCGGAATACTCAGGTTAAACTTGACGAGCCTAGCATATAACAGATATGGCCTCGGAACACTGAGACCGAAAGGTCGAGCGTGAATCATATAGTAGATATGATCAACATAGTGATGTTCACCATTGAAACTACTCCATCTCACTTGATGATCGGACATGGTTTAGTTGATTTGGATCACGTGATCACTTAGAGGATTAGAGGGATGTCTATCTAAGTGGGAGTTCTTAAGTAATATGATTAATTGAACTTAAATTTATCATGAACTTAGTACCTGATAGTATTTTGCTTGTCTATGTTGATTGTAGATAGATGGCCCGTGTTGTTATTCCGTTGAATTTTAATGCGTTCCTTGAGAAAGCAAAGTTGAAAGATGATGGTAGCAATTACACGGACTGGGTCCGTAACTTGAGGATTATCCTCATTGCTGCACAAAAGAATTACATCCTGGAAGCACCGCTAGGTGCCAGACCTGCTGCAGGAGCAACACCAGATGTTATGAACGTCTGGCAGAGCAAAGCTGATGACTACTCGATAGTTCAGTGTGCCATGCTTTACGGCTTAGAACCGGGACTTCAACGACGTTTTGAACGTCATGGAGCATATGAGATGTTCCAGGAATTGAAGTTAATATTTAAAGAAAATGCCCGGATTGGGAGATATGAAGTCTCCAATAAGTTCTACAGCTGTAAGATGGAGGAGAATAGTTCTGTTAGTGAGCATATACTCAAAATGTCTGGGTATAACAATCACTTGATTCAACTGGGAGTTAATCTTCTGGATGATAGCGTCATTGATAGAATTCTTCAATCACTGCCACCAAGCTACAAAAGCTTCGTGATGAACTATAACATGCAAGGGATGGATAAGACAATTCCCGAGCTCTTCGCAATGCTAAAGGCTGCGGAGGTAGAAATCAAGAAGGAGCATCAAGTGTTGATGGTCAACAAGACCACCAGTTTCAAGAAAAAGGGCAAAGGGAAGAAGAAGGGGAACTTCAAGAAGAACAGCAAACAAGTTGCTGCTCAGGAGAAGAAACCCAAGTCTGGACCTAAGCCTGAGACTGAGTGCTTCTACTGCAAACAGACTGGTCACTGGAAGCGGAACTGCCCCAAGTATTTGGCGGATAAGAAGGGTGGCAAGGTGAACAAAGGTATATGTGATATACATGTTATTGACGTGTACCTTACTAATGCTCGCAGTAGCACCTGGGTATTTGATACTGGTTCTGTTGCTAATATTTGCAACTCGAAACAGGGACTACGGATTAAGCGAAGATTGGCTAAGGACGAGGTGACGATGCGCGTGGGAAATGGTTCCAAAGTCGATGTGATCGCGGTCGGCACGCTACCTCTACATCTACCTTCGAGATTAGTTTTAGACCGGAATAATTGTTATTTGGTGCCAGCGTTGAGCATGAACATTATATCTGGATCTTGTTTAAAGCGAGACGGTTATTCATTTAAATCAAAGAATAATGGCTGTTCTATTTATATGAGTAATATCTTTTATGGTCATGCACCCTTGAAGAGTGATCTATTTTTGTTGAATCTCGATAGTAGTGATACACATATTCATAATATTGAAGCCAAAAGATGCAGAGTTGATAATGATAGTGCAACTTATTTGTGGCACAGCCATTTAGGTCATATCGGTGTAAAGCGCATGAAGAAACTCCATACTGGTGGACTTTTGGAACCACTTGATTATGAATCACTTGGTACTTGCGAACCGTGCCTCATGGGCAAGATGACTAAAACGCCGTTCTCCGGAACTATGGAGCGAGCAACAGATTTGTTGGAAATCATACATACAGGAATATTGAGGCTCGCGGCGGGTATCGTTATTTTCTCACCTTCACAGATGATTTAAGCAGATATGGGTATATCTACTTAATGAAACATAAGTCTGAAACATTTGAAAAGTTCAAAGAATTTCAAAGTGAAGCTGAAAATCATCGTAACAAGAAAATAAAGTTTCTACGATCTGATCGTGGAGCAGAATATTTGAGTTACGAGTTTGGTCTTTGTTTGAAACAATGCGGAATAGTTTCGCAACTCACGCCACCCGGAACACCACAGCGTAATGGTGTGTCCGAACATCGTAATCGTACTTTACTAGATATGGTGTGATCTATGATGTCTCTTACTGATTTACCGCTATCGTTTTGGGGTTATGCTTTAGGGACGGCTGGATTCACGTTAAATAGGGCACCATTGAAATCCGTTGAGATGACGCCTTATGAACTGTGGTTTGGCAAGAAACCAAAGTTGTCATTTCTTAAAGTCTGGGGCTGCGATGCTTATGTGAAAAAGCTTCAACCTGATAAGCTCGAACCCAAATCGAAAAAATGTGTCTTCATAGGATACCCAAAAGAGACTGTTGGGTACACCTTCTATCACAGATCCGAAGGCAAGACTTTTGTTGCTAAATTTGGAATCTTTCTAGAGAAGGAGTTTCTCTTGAAAGAAGTGAGTGGGAGGAAAGTAGAACTTGATGAGGTAACTGTACCTGCTCCCTTATTGGAAAGTAGTTCATCACATAAACCGGTTTCTCTGTCACCTACACCAATTAGTGAGGAAGCTAATGATGATGATCATGAAACTTCGGATCAAGTTACTACCGAACCTCGTAGATCAACCAGAGTAAGATCCGCACCAGAGTGGTACGGTAATCCTGTTCTGGAGGTTATGTTACTAGACCATGACGAATCTACGAACTATGAAGAAGCGATGGTGAGCCCAGATTCCGCAAAATGGCTTGAGGCCATGAAATCTGAGATGGGATCCATGTATGAGAACAAAGTGTGGACTTTCGTTGACTTGCCCGATGATCGGCAAGCCATTGAGAATAAATGGATCTTCAAGAAGAAGACTGACGTTGACGGTAATTTTACTGTCTATAAAGCTCGACTTGTTGCGAAAGGTTTTCGACAAGTTCAAGGGATTGACTACGATGAGACTTTCTCACCCGTAGCGATGCTTAAGTCTGTTCGAATCATGTTAGCAATTGCCGCATTTTATGATTATGAAATTTGGCAAATGGATGTCAAAACTGCATTCCTGAATGGATTTCTGGAAGAAGAGTTGTATATGATGCAACCGGAAGGTTTTGTCGATCCAAAAGGAGCTAACAAAGTGTGCAAGCTCCAGCGATCCATTTATGTACTGGTGCAAGCCTCTCGGAGTTGGAATAAACGCTTTGATAGTGTGATCAAAGCATTTGGTTTTATACAGACTTTTGGAGAAGCCTGTATTTACAAGAAAGTGAGTGGGAGCTCTGTAGCATTTATGACATTATATGTGGATGACATATTACTGATTGAAAATGTATAGAATTTCTGGATAGCATAAAGGGATACTTGAATAAGAGTTTTTCAATGAAGGACCTCGGTGAAGCTGCTTATATATTGGGCATCAAGATCTATAGAGATAGATCAAGACGCTTAATTGGACTTTCACAAAGCACATACCTTGACAAAGTTTTGAAGAAGTTCAAAATGGATCAAGCAAAGAAAGGTTCTTGCCTGTGTTACAAGGTGTGAAGTTGAGTAAGACTCAATGCCCGACCACTGCAGAAGATAGAGAGAAGATGAAAGATGTTCCCTATGCTTCAGCCATAGGCTCTATCATGTATGCAATGCTGTGTACCAGACCTGATGTGTGCCTTGCTATAAGTTTAGCAGGGAGGTACCAAAGTATTCCAGGAGTGGATCACTGGACAGCGGTCAAGAACATCCTGAAATACCTGAAAAGGACTAAGGATATGTTTCTCGTTTATGGAGGTGACAAAGAGCTAGTCGTAAATGGTTACGTCGATGCAAGCTTTGACACTGATCCGGACGATTCTAAATCGCAAACCGGATACGTGTTTACATTGAACGGTGGAGCTGTCAGTTGGTGCAGTTCTAAACAAAGCGTTGTGGCGGGATCTACGTGTGAAGCGGAGTACATAGCTGCTTCGGAAGCAGCAAATGAAGGAGTCTGGATGAAGGAGTTCATATCTGATCTAGGTGTCATACCTAGTGCATCGGGTCCAATGAAAATCTTTTGTGACAATACTGGTGCAATTGCCTTGGCAAAGGAATCCAGATTTCACAAGAGAACCAAGCACATCAAGAGACGCTTCAATTCCATCTGGGATCTAGTCCAGGTGGGAGACATAGAAATTTGCAAGATACATACGGATCTGAATGTTGCAGACCCGTTGACTAAGCCTCTTCCACGAGCAAAACATGATCAGCACCAAGGCTCCATGGGTGTTAGAATCATTACTGTGTAATCTAGATTATTGACTCTAGTGCAAGTGGGAGACTGAAGGAAATATGCCCTAGAGGAAATAATAAAGTTATTATTTATTTCCTTATATCATGATAAATGTTTATTATTCATGCTAGAATTGTATTAGCCGGAAACATAATACTTGTGTGAATACATAGACAAACAGAGTGTCACTAGTATGCCTCTACTTTACTAGCTCGTTGATCAAAGATGGTTATGTTTCCTAGCCATTGACATGAGTTGTCATTTGATTAACGGGATCACATCATTAGGAGAATGATGTGATTGACTTGACCCATTCCGTTAGCTTAGCACACGATCGTTTAGTATTCTGCTATTGCTTTCTTCATGACTTATACATGTTCCTATGACTATGAGATTATGCAACTCCCGTTTACCGGAGGAACACTTTGTGTGCTACCAAACGTCACAACGTAACTGGGTGATTATAAAGGTGCTCTACAGGTGTCTCCAAAGGTACTTGTTGGGTTGGCGTATTTCGAGATTAGGATTTGTCACTCCGATTGTCGGAGAGGTATCTCTGGGCCCACTCGGTAATGCACATCACTATAAGCCTTGAAAGCTTTTCAACTAATGAGTTAATTGCGGGATGATGTATTATAGAACGAGTAAAGAGACTTGCTGGTAACGAGATTAAACTAGGTATTGAGATACCGACGATCGAATCTCGGGCAAGTAACATACCGATGACAAAGGGAACAACGTATGTTGTTATGCGGTTTGACCGATAAAGATCTTCGTAGAATATGTGGGAGCCAATATGAGCATCCAGGTTCCGCTATTGGTTATTGGCCGGAGACGTGTCTCGGTCATGTCTACATAGTTCTCGAACCCGTAGGGTCCGCACGCTTAAAGTTTCGATGACAGTTATATTAAGAGTTTATATTTTTTGATGTACCTAAGGTAGTTCAGAGTCCCGGATGTGATCACGGACATGACGAGGAGTCTCGAAATGGTCGAGACATGAAGATTGATATATTGGACGACTATATTCGGACACCGGAATGGTTCCGGAGGTTATCGGATATATACCGGAGTACCGGGGGTTACCGGAACCCCCCCCCCCCCGGGGGTTTAATGGGCCTACATGGGCCTTAGTGGAGAAGAGGAGGGGCGGCCAGGGCAGGCCGCGCCACCCCTCCCCCTCTAGTCCGAATTGGACAAGGAGGGGGGCGGCGCCCCCCTTTCCTTCCTCTCTCCCTCCTCCTTCCCCCTTCTCCTAATCCAACAAGGAAGGGAGGGAGTCCTACTCCTGGTGGGAGTAGGACTCCTCCTGGCGCGCCTCCTCCTGGCCGGCCGCCTCTCCCCCCTTGCTCCTTTATATACGGGGGCAGGGGGCACCCCATAGACACAACAATTGATCATTGATCTTTTAGCCGTGTGCGGTGCCCCCCTCCACCATAGTCCACCTCGATAATATCGTAGCAGTGCTTAGGAGAAGCCCTGCGTTGGTAGAACATCATCATCGTCACCACGCCGTCGTGCTGACGAAACTCTCCCTCAACACTCGGTTGGATCGGAGTTCGAGGGACGTCATCGAGTTGAACGTGTGCTGAACTCGGAGGTGTCGTGCGTTCGGTACTTGATCGGTCGGATCGTGAAGACGTACGACTACATCAACCGCGTTGTGCTAATGCTTCCGCTTTCGGTCTACGAGGGTACGTGGACAACACTCTCCCCTCTCGTTGCTATGCATCACCATGATCATGTGTGTGCATAGGAATTTTTTTGAAATTACTACGTTCCCCAACAATACCTCATAAAGTTGATCTTGGGGACTTTTGTCCCATTAAATTTAGCCCTTTTTATTACTTTTTCTTGCCTCAAAGAAAACTTTCTGCTGAACGTAGAGAATATTAAATGAGTTTTAATGATCTATCCTATTATTATGGCAATACCTAGATCTATCCTTGCTATTATGCCTAGCTAGGGGCGTTAAACGATAGCGCTTGTTGGGAGGCAACCCAATTTTATTTTTTAGTTTTTGCTTTTTGCTTCTGTTTAGGAATAAATATTTGATCTAGCCTCTGGTTAGATTTGTTTTTATGTTTTAATTAGTGTTTGTGCCAAGTTTAACCTATAGGATTTTCTTGGATGATAGTTATTTGATCTTGCTGAAAATTCCAGAAACTTTCTGTTCACGAAAATAATTGTTAAAAATCACCAGAACGTGATAAAATATTGATTCCAATTGCTGCTGATCAATAAACAAATTGTCTAGATCTTCCTATTTTGGCTGAATTTTTGGAGTTCCAGAAGTTTGCGTTAGTTACAGATTACTACAGACTGTTCTGTTTTTGACAGATTCTGTTTTTCGTGTGTTGTTTGCTTATTTTGATGAATCTATGGCTAATAAAATAGTTTATAAACCATAGAGAAGTTGGAATACAGTAGGTTTAACACCAATATAAATAAATAATGAGTTCATTACAGTACCTTGAAGTGGTGTTTTGTTTTCTTTCGCTAGGAGCTCACGAGATTTTCTGTTAAGTTTTGTGTTGTGAAGTTTTCAAGTTTTGGGTGAAAGATTTGATGGATTATGGAACAAGGAGTGGCAAGAGCCTAAGCTTGGGGATGCCCATGGCACCCCAAGATAATCTAAGGACACATAAAAGCCAAAGCTTGGGGATGCCCCGGAAGGCATCCCCTCTTTCGTCTACTTCCATCGGTAACTTTACTTGGAGCTATATATTTATTCACCACATGATATGTGTTTTGCTTGGAGTGTCTTGTATTATTTGAGTCTTTGTTTTTTCAGTCTACCACAATCATCCTTGCTGTACACACCTTTTGAGAGAGACACACATGATTCGGAAATTGTTAGAATACTCTATGTGCTTCACTTATATAGTTTGAGCTATATAGTTTTGCTCTAGTGCTTCACTTATATCTTTTAGAGCATGACGGTGGATTTGTTTTATAGAAACTATTGATCTCTCATGCTTCACTTATATTATTTTTAGATTCTTAAAATAGCATGGCAATTTGCTTTAATTATAATATCATGAGAAATTTGATGCTTGATAATTGTTTTGAGATATAAAGGTGGTAATATCATAGTTGTGCTAGTTGAGTAATTGTGGAATTGAAAAATACTTGTGTTGGAGTTTGTGATTCCCGTAGCATGCACGTATGTTGAACCGTTATGTAACGAAGTCAGAGCATGAGGTATTTATTGATTGTCATCCTTTGTCTGGCGGTCGGGATCGCGCGATGGTTAACTCCTACCAACCCTTCCCCTAGGAGCATGCGTAGTAGTACTTTTGCTTCGAGGGCTGATAAATTTTTGCAATAAGTATATGAGTTCTTTATGACTAATGTGAGTCCATGGATTATACGCACACTTACCTTTCCACAATTTTCTAGCCTCTTCGGTACCGTGCATTGCCCTTTCTCACCTTGAGAGTTGGTGCAAACTTCGCCGGTGCATCCAAACCTCGTGATATGATACGCTCTATCACACATAAACCTCCTTATATCTTCCTCAAAACAGCCACCATACCTACCTATTATGGTATTTCCATAGCCATTCCGAGATATATTGCCATGCAACTTTCCATCGTTTCGTTTATCATGACACGCTCCATCATTGTCATATTGCCTTGCATGATCATGTAGTTGACATTGTATTTGTGGCAAAGCCACCATTCATAATTATTTCATACATGTCGTTCTTGATTCATTGCATATCCCGGCACACCGCCGGAGGCATTCACATAGAGTCATATTTTGTTCTAAGTATTGAGTTGTAATTCATGAGTTGTAAGTAAATAAAAGTGTGATATCATCATTATTAGAGCATTGTCCCAAGTGAGGAAAGGATGATGGAGACTATGATTCCCCCACAAGTCGGGATGAGACTTCGGACTAAAAAAAAGAGGCCATGAAAAAAAGAGAGAAAAGGCCCCCAAAAAATGATGAGAGAAAAAGAGAGAAGGGACAATGTTACTATCCTTTTACCACACTTGTGCTTCAAAGTAGCACCGTGATCTTCATGATAGAGAGTCTCTCATTTTGTCGCTTTCATATACTAGTGGGAAATTTCATTATAGAACTTGGCTTGTATATTCCAATGATGGGCTTGCTCAAAATGCCCGAGGTCTTCGTGAGCAAGCAAGTTGGATGCACACCCACTTAGTTTCTTTTGTTTGAGCTTTCATACACTTATAGCTCTAAGTGCATCCGTTGCATGGCAATCCCTACTCCTTGCATTGACATCAATTGATGGGCATCTCCATAGCCCGTTGATTAGCCTCGTTGATGTGAGACTTTCTCCTTTTTTGTCTTCCCACATAACCCCTACCATTATACCTTATTCCACCATAGTGCTATATCCATGGCTTGCGCTCATGTATTGCGTAAGAGTTGAAAAGGCTGAAGCGCGTTAAAAAGTATGAACCAATTGCTTGGCTAAAACCGGGGTTGTACATGGTATGAATATTTTGTGTGGGGAAGATGGAGCATAGCCAGACTATATGATTTTGTAGGGATAACTTGCTTTGGCTATGTTATTTTGATAAGACATAATTGCTTCGTTAGCATGCTTGAAGTATTATTTTTTTATGTCAACATTAAACTTTTATCTTGAATCATATTAAATCTGGACATTCGTGCCACAATAAGAAGAATTACATTGAAATTATGCTAAGTAGCATTCCACATCAAAAATTCTGTTTTTATCATTTACCTACTCGAGGACGAGCAGGAATTAAGCTTGGGGATGCTTGATATGTCTCCAACGTATATATAATTTTCGATTGTTCCATGCTATATTATATTCCGTTTTGGACATTATTGGGCTTTATTATACACTTTTATATTATTTTTGGGACTAACCTATTAACCGGAGGCCCAGCCCAGAATTGCTTTTTTTGCCTATTTCAGAGTTGCGCAGAAAAAGAATATCAAACGGAGTCCAAACAGAATGAAACCTTCGGGAACGTGATTTTCGGAACGAACGTGATCCAGAGGACTTGGACCCTACGTCAAGACATCAACCAGGAAGGCACGAGGTAGGGGGCGCGCCTACCCCCTGGGCACGCCCTCCACCCTCATGGGGCCCATGTTGCTCCACCGACGTACTTCTTCCTCCTATATATACCTACGTACCCCCAAACTACCAGATACGGAGCCAAAAACCTAATGCCACCACTGCAACCTTCTGTACCCGTGAGATCCCATCTTGGGGCCTTTTCCGGAGCTCCGCCGGAGGGGGCATCAATCACGGAGGGCTTCTACATCAACACCATAGCCTCTCCGATGATGCGTGAGTAGTTTACCTCAGACCTTCGGGTCCATAGTTATTAGCTAGATGGCTTCTTCTCTCTCTTTGGATGTCAATACAATGTTTTCCCCCTCTCTTGTGGAGATCTATTCGATGTAATCTTCTTTTGCGGTGTGTTTGTTGAGACCGATGAATTGTGGGTTTATGATGAAGTTTATCTATGAACAATATTTGAATCTTCTCTGAATTCTTTTATGTATGATTGGTTATCTTTGCAAGTCTCTTCGAATTATCGGTTTGGTTTGGCCTACTAGATTGATCTTTCTTGCAATGGGAGAAGTGCTTAGCTTTGGGTTCAATCTTGCGGTGTCCTTTTCCAGTGACAGTAGGGGCAGCAAGGCACGTATTGTATTGTTGCCATCGAGGATAACAAGATGGGGTTTATATCATATTACATGAGTTTATCCCTCTACATCATGTCATCTTACTTAAAGCGTTACTCTGTTCTTTTGAACTTAATACTCTAGATGCATGCTGGATAGCGGTTGATGTGTGGAGTAATAGTAGTAGATGCAGGCAGGAGTCGGTCTACTTGTCGCGAACGTGATGCCTATATACATGATCATACCTAGATATTCTCATAACTATGCTCAATTCTGTCAATTGCTCAACAGTAATTTGTGTACCCACCGTAATACTTATGCTCTCGAGAGAAGCCACTAGTCAAATCTATGGCCCCCGGGTCTATTTTCCATCATATTAATCTTCCAACACTTAGCTATTTTTATTGCCTTTTATTTTACTTTGCATCTTTATCATACAAATACCAAAAATATTATCTTATCATATCTATCAGATCTCACTTTCGTAAGTGACCGTGAAGGGATTGACAACCCCTTTATTGCGTTGGTTGCGAGGATTTTATTTGTTTGTGTAGGTGCGAGGGACTCGTGCGTGGCCTCCTACTGGATTGATACCTTGGTTCTCAAAAACTGAGGGAAATACTTACGCTGCTTTACTGCATCACCCTTTCCTCTTCAAGGGAAAACCAACGCAGTGCTCAAGAGGTAGCACTTACTACCGTAGTTCATTTCTCGAGAATCTCGCAACACCATCTCATCGGGTTGTGTTGCAAATTTTCTTTTCCAGACATGCTGTCTGAAATATCCTGTTACCAACCAGATCTGAATCTCAGGCAGATATGATGGTTGGAACTTTTCCAGGATCTATGATGTAGGTCCCGACAAGGTTGATGTTCTGGCCGACACAGCTAGTTGGAAGATCTACTATTGTAGTATCTTGATTGAGAAATTTGACCATCTTCTCCATGAGGATTTCGTATGATCTATACTAAAATTTGATCCTTATGGATGTTTATGCTCCCGAAGTCAGACCTTTATTTGATGTTCCAGATACCGAATGGTATTGAGTTAAGCTGGTACATCAAGGAGAACATTAGAAGTGAAGTGCTAAATGTCTCTCGGTTGATCATCCAGATTTTGTTCCCTTGGCCTCGCTAAGGTGAAATCTGAGAAAGTGTTGTCTTCCATTGCATCTGCATTGTCCATTACTATTCATCATGGTAGTAAGATGTGTTGCAGGATCCTCGGCACAGATGTTGGTAAGACCTTGATGAGTATGGAAATGCTCAAGTTGTTGAGAGCACACTCAGTCACTAGGTTATATCCTCGGTATCAATTGGGATGTGCCTCCCGCTTGCCGAGTTGTTCTATAACCATAGTTTCCTTTCTGATCTGAGTATGCCATTTCTTCGAACTCATTCAAACAATCGTTTGTGAATTTCCTTAGGCTGGTGTAGAGAGTTTCAATGTTCTCTGTATCAAAAGTAATTCTTTTTGCCACTTAAGTAAATAATACTATGAGTCACCTCCTCTAAGGTGCCCCGTTATGAAATCATGCCAATTATTTCATCGTTGTCTTGAAACCATGCACCATCTTCTTCAGCGTGGAAATTTTGCCTACCCAATTGAACCCTTGTCATCTACCTCTTCCCATTTCAACTGATGTGTGTTTTGTGGCTCAACTCAAGGGATGTTTCAACGCCTCACTCCATGAGTTGATCTTGAGTTGCTCGATCCTTGCGAAGATCGATTTCTCAAGAGTTTTCCCTTTCCTCTTGTTGTCATGTTGGATGGAGTTCTCAGAGCAAGACACCGAGACAAAGATGATGATCGAATAAACATTCTTATGAGGTGCAACTTGGATCATGAGGTTTGTGAGATTTAGTGGCCCCTCTGCCTTCTTACCTCACGTCTTGAATCTCGGAACGAGATTCTTGTTTAGTGGGGGTGAGTTGTCACAGCCCTAGATTTGCTTGTAGTTAGTTGCATCTCTGAGCATCCATGCATCATGTTTAAATTCAAAAGAATTTGAATTGGGGATGTTCAAACCCTAGCACCAAATGAATTCAAATAGGTTCAAATAAAAACATTTTCAATTAACCCACGATGCATTTGGAAAAGTTCATCATTTTTGAATTGGCTAAAAACCTCTGCCAAAAATGGTGCACATATTCCTAGGACATTCTGGATTTTTGAATTAATCCATATTGTATTTGAATTGGGGCATTTAAATTCTATAAATATTTTTGATGCTCAAATTATTCTGAAATGATTTGAGGGCTGTTGGAAATAATTCAAAATGTGCCCACAAGTTATTTCAGGAATTTTGGAAATGAATTAGTATTTTTACTAATTCAAAACAAAGGAATAAAATAGAAAACTGAAACAAAATAAAGGAGAGAGAGAGAAACCCACCTGGGCCTCACCTGTGCTGGCCCAGCCCACCTGGCCTGGTGCCAGTCATCCCTAACCTCTGCCAGTAGGCAGAGGCGGGACAGCGCATGCGAGGCACCACGCCTCCTCCTGCTTGTTGGGGAACGTAGCAATAATTCAAAATTTTCCTATGTGTCACCAAGATCAATCTAGGAGATGCTAGCAACAAGAGAGAGGGAGTGCATCTTCATACCCTTGAAGATCGCTAAGCGGAAGCGTTACAAGAACGCGGTTGATGGAGTCGTACTCGCGGCGATTCAAATCGCAGAAGATCCGTTCTAGCGCCGAACGGATGGCGCCTCCGCGTTCAACACACGTACAGTCCGGGGACGTCTCCTCCTTCTTGATCCAACAAGGGGAGAGGAGAAGTTGAGGGAGAACTCCAGCAGCACGACGGCGTGGTGGCAATAGAGCTCGTGGTTCTCCGGCAGAGCTTCGCTAAGCACTACGGAGGAGCAGGAGGAGGAGAGGGCTGCGCCAGGCAAGGGGTGCGGCTGCCCTCCCACCCCCTCACTATATATAAGGGGAAGGGGAGAGGGGGCCGGCCCCTCTAGATGGATCTAGAGGAGGAGGCGGCGGCCAGGGGAAACCCTAGATGGGTTTGGGCGCCCCCACCCCCTAGGAAACTTGCCCCCCAAGCCGGGAGGGGCGGCTGCCCTAGGGGTGGCGCCCCCACCTCTCCTGGTTAAGTGAGAGGGGTTGGGAGGGGCGCACAGCCCCTTAGTGGGCTGGTTTGCCCCTTCCCCTTGGCCCATAAGGCCCCCAACGCTTGCCGGGGCCTCCGAAACCCCTTTCGGACATGCTGGCCATAGCCTGGTACCGCCGGAACAATTCCGGACTCCAATACCCTTCGTCCAATATACCGATCTTCACCTCTGGACCATTCTGGAGTTCCTCGTCATGTCCGGGATCTCATCCGGGACTCCGAACAACCTTCGGTAACCACATACTATTTCCCATAACAACTCTAGCGTCACCGAACCTTAAGTGTGTAGACCCTACGGGTTCGGGAACCATGCAGACATGACCGAGACACCTCTCCGACCAATAACCAATAGCGGGATCTGGATACCCATATTGGCTCCCACATGTTCCACGATGATCTCATCGGATGAACCACGATGTCGGGGATTCAATCAATCCCGTATACAATTCCCTTTGTCTATCGGTATGTTACTTGCCCGAGATTCGATCGTCAGTATCCCAATACCTCATTCAATCTCGTTACCGGCAAGTCTCTTTACTCGTTCCGTAACGCATGATCCTGTGGCTAACTCATTAGTCACATTGAGTTCATTATGATGATGCATTACCGAGTGGGCCCAGAGATACCTCTCCGTCATACGGAGTGACAAATCCCAGTCTCGATTCGTGCCAACCCAACACACACTTTCGGAGATACCTGTAATGCACCTTTATAGCCACCCAGTTACGTTGTGACGTTTGGTACACCCAAAGCATTCCTACGGTATCCGGGAGTTGCACAATCTCATGGTCTAAGGAAACGATACTTGACATTAGAAAAGCTCTTAGCAAACGAACTATACGATCTTGTGCTATGCTTAGGATTGGGTCTTGTCCATCACATATTCTCCTAATGATGTGATCTCGTTATCAGTGACATCCAATGTCCATGGTCAGGAAACCATAACCATCTATTGATCAACGAGCTAGTCAACTAGAGGCTTACTAGGGACATGTTGTGGTCTATGTATTCACACATGTATTATGGTTTCCAGTTAATACAATTATAGCATGAACAATAGACAATTATCATGAACAAGGAAATACAATAATAACCATTTTATTATTGCCTCTAGGGCATATTTCCAACACTGCTTGCCGCCGACCGCCTGGAGCTGGCTGGAGATGCCACGCACCCCCCCGGCCCTCTCACTCCTACCCCCGTGCTCATCCCCTCCCTTGTCCCTCTCGCGTGCACCCACCCGAGCGCAGCCGCAGCTGCCGCTTGCCGTCCGCGCGCTCACCGCCGTTGCCGTGCTCCCTCGACCCGTCCGCGAGGTCCGCGTCGACGTCTTCTTCCTCTCCACCGAGTTGCACGAGCCCGGACGCCCTGTGGAGCCGCCTTCACCCTCGTCTTCCTCCTCGGGCACCCGAGATCGCCGTCGTGGTTTCGTCGCCTCCGAGCCGTCCCCAAGCACGCTGAGCTACTCCACGACCTCCGGGTGAGCTCCGCCGCATTTCCCCTCTCTTTCCCGCGTCTTTCCCGTCCTCTAGACACCGTTCCGCCAAGGCCAAAACTCACCGTCGCACGAGCTCGACGCCGGCGTCATCCGGTGACCATTTGGTCACACGCTGGTGCCTAACGCACTCACCGCACCTCGTACCGCCTCGTTAGTGCATCCGTTCGCCCACTGCAGCAGCAAAACCACCGACGCCCGAGCTCCGGTTGCCGCCCAGCTCGTCGCCGCCGCCGTTGCACGCCGTCCCAGCACACACCGCGGCCACCATTAGATGCGGCGCATCACAGGCTTTCGAACGCGCCCAGCCGCGCGTCCAGCCGATGCTAGAGTTGGCCGGACGGGCATCGCCGCCGCGCTCTGGTTATCGCCGGAGTTAATCTGGTGACGTGGTCGGATTAGACTAGTCTAATTACCGTGTTTAGCCCAAGCTTAGATGCTGACAGCCGGGCCCCACCGCCTAACTAACCGGCTAACTAAAATAGATTAAGGTTAATCTAATTGCAGTGGGCCCACGTGTCAGCTTTGACTATGCTGACGTGTCCGTTGACCCAACCCCACCTGTCTGTGACCCTAGGCAGCACTGGGTCACTGACTAGTGGGTCCCACTAGTCAGGTTTGATCTCGATCGCGCCTGTTGACTAGCCGACGTCACACCGACGTCATCCTGACGCAGTAAAGATTTTCTAGGATTTTAAATAAATCATAAATGATTTATTTATTTTAGAAAATAGCCAAAACTTCTAAAAATCATATAAAATCAACGTAGCTCCAAATGAAATAATTTATATATGAAAAATTATTAGAAAAATCCAATCTATCCATTTGTACCATTTTCATGCATGTTAGAACAACTTATGGCTTCTGTTTAGGACAAATCAAATAAATGACATTTGCATATCCACATATGGAGTTTTGAATCTGAATCTTGGATTCAAACCAACTTCACTTAAATTGTTGCTAGTTGCATTAGCTCAAATCACAGCATATTGCCATGTCATGATCATGCATCATATTGTTGCATTGCATTGATTGTGTTCCTTCTCTGTTGCCGGTATTTGTCCCCTCTCAGTAGACGTGGTTCCGACGATGAGATCGATGACACCGATGAAGAACTATACTATCTTCAGAAGTTCCAGGCAAGCAAAACCCCCTTGTTCATTCCGATACAATCCCACTCTCTCGCTTCTGCTCTCTTTTACTGCATTAGGACAACAACGCTTCAACTGTTACCTGCTGCGGTAGTTGAACCCCTTTCCTCTGCATGACCTATCATTGCCACAGTAAATAGATGAAACCCACTAGCACGAGTAGGAGTTGTTTGAGCCCTGATGTGCCTACTCATTCATGCTTGTTGTCATGCCTGCTACTGCTTAGAGTTGAGTCAGGTCTGATTCATCGGGGATGAATTGGAATGTGGTGAACATGTCTTACTATTGAGAGCTAAGTGTGTGAACATGATTTGGTAAAGGTAGCGGTGAGAGGCCATGTAGGAGTACATGGTGGGTTGTCTCATTGAAGCCGTCCTCAGGAACTGAGTTCTGTGTTTGTGATCCATGAACAACTACTACTACACATTGGGATCCTTAATTGACTCTCTCGACTTATTAACCGCCCCTGTCCTCTGTCCAGGAGTTGCAAGTAGTTTCTGGTGTTTGTAGTATGCTGGAGGCCGTGCGCAGCGCTGACCCGAGGGGGTGGGCTGTGATGCGGTAGGCACGTGGCACGGTGTACCGGGACGCCCGTTTGGTGTCTCGGGAACCCTGCACACATCGTTCGGGGCCGTAGTGGAAACCTCGGCCGGACTCCCTGCGGATGGAACCTGAATAGGCGATAAACCTGGATTAGGGACTTGTGTGGTTAGTCAGGTCGTGGCCGACACCCTCGCTAGGTTTCCGCTTGAAGGTTGCCGAGATACATGACGTGTACATGGCGGTAAGTGACGAGAGCGTGTGTGAAGAAGTACACCCCTGCAGGGTTATAAATGAACTATTCGGATAGTCGCGTCTGCGGTAAAGGACCTCTGGGTTGCTATACAGTTCATAGACAAGTGAAAGTGGATACTCTAAAATGCGCAAGATAAGCGTGAGTGCTATGGATGGCGTTCTCGTAGGGAGACGGGAGCGGATCCATAGTGGTGTATTGATTGGTGAATATGTGGACTCGTGTGCGCCACCTCAAAAGAGTTACTTGCGACGTAGTTCAGGATAGCCACTGAGTCAAAGCTGGCTTGCTGCAGTTAAACTCCACCACCCCTTTGTTGATACTGATGCATATGTAGATAGTTTTGATGTAAGTCTTGCTGGGTACATTTGTACTCACGTTTGCTTAATTTATGTTTTTGCAGAGAGAATTCAGTCCCACTATTAGTTCCGCGTGGACTTCGACGTTTAGCTTGTTACCTCAGCTACGATCTTGTGCCCTCGGCAGGGTCTTGTAGATAGTTAGGCTTCTCAGCCTTTTTTCATTTGTAGTTGTCTGTACTTAGACAAGTTAAGCTTCCACATGTGCTTATTGCTTGTATGACTTGAATGCTGGGTCATCAGACCCATGTTTGTAATATCTGGCTCCTCGGAGCCTAATGAATAAATACTTTGAGTCGTAGAGTCTTGTTGTGATGTCATGTTGTATTTGCACACATCGGGCATATTGTGTGTATATTATTGAAATGCTTGGTATGTGTGGGATCCGACAACCTAGTTGTTTATTCTTGGTAGCCTCTCTTACCGGGAAATGTCTCCTAGTGCTTCCACTGAGCCATGGTAGCTTGCTACTGCTCCGGAACACTTAGGCTGGCCGGCATGTGTCCTTCGTTCCTGTGTCTGTCCCTTCGGGGAAATGTCACGCGCTGTTCCTTTAAGTCCTTGTAGCTTGCTACGACTTGGGTTCATACGTTGATGACCGACACGTTCGTTGATGGGTCATGTATGCATGTCCCTGTAAGTTAGTGCCACTTTGGATTCACGACTAGTCATGTCGGCCCGGGTTCTTTGTCATATGGATGCTAGCGACACTATCATATACGTGAGCCAAAAGGCGCAAACGGTCCCGGGCCAGGTAAGGTGGCACCCGTGGGAATACCGTGCGTGAGGCCGCAAAGTGATATGATGTGTTACATGCTAGATTGGTGTGACTTAGGATCGGGGTCCTGACAAAAAGAGATTTGAGATCACAATAATGGTGTCTAGTGGCATTTTTGAGCATGTGTCTAACGGACCGATAGCATTTTTGAGCGGTTAAAATTCCTAGTCGCAAAACTGAGTAGTGGGACACAACCGATGGCATAAATGATAAAACCCCAAAAATGCCATCGCTAGAGTGGTCCAAGGTTTTGAAAAAATCGCTAGAGTGGTCCACATTTCTCTGAGAAAACAACATGCGAACTACTGGATCAAACTCGTCGCTCCGTTTCTGCCTGGAATTGCGTAATGAAGTTACTCACAACAAACCAGACCCTCCCGTCGTTGCTTCTAGAAGGTTTCTTAACAGCTACATCAACTCACTGTTATATATCAAGCAACACCCTGAAACTAACTTGAAGAAGGACAAGATGGTGGTGCAATACAAACAAGATCCTCGATGTCGTGTGCCCCGGGAACGACATGATCGCCCAGCTACTTCCCCTACTCACTGGAGCCGGCCTCTGTCGGGATGGAACAAACTAAACATTGACGGAGCATTTTGTGAGAAGGATGGAACGAAAGGAGCGGGCATGATTTTGAGGAATAATGAGGTAGCACCATCTTCCATCTTGCCGATTCCTTCATATTTGTTCAAGTGCCCTAGAAGCTGAAACGACGACATGTGCAGAGGGCGTTGCCGTTGCACTAGAGTGGAGTACATGGCCTTTTATCTTTGACTCGGACTGCAGTGTCATTATTGATATGTTACGCCACCGTGACTTGAACCGATCCCCGGTGGCCGTATTTGTCAAGGAATCGGAAAAACTGTTGCGTTCAAGTTGAGAACACCTACTTTTGCACGTATGTATAAATCAAAATTTTGTAGTTCATGCACTTGCCCAAATGAGAAAGACAACGTCTCGCACGACCATCTAGCTGAGGAACGGCCCGGATGAGAGGAATAGAAAAACTGTTATGTTCAAGCTGAGAACATATACTTTTGCATGTATGTAGAAATCAAAATTTCTGTAGTTCATACACTTGTCCAAATGGGAAAGACATCGTTTGGCACGGCCGTCTTGCTGAGGCATGGCCCGGATGAGATTGATCGGCTGTGCAGATCATCAGATTGTAATGACTTTTCTCAAAAAGAAAATCATATGGTAATGACAATTCTTGATGAATGAAACGCCATCTTTTCTTAAAAAAGAGTCCTGATCTTTTTTATTTTTTGAGAATAGCCATTAATCTGCTTTTTTTTTAGGGTAGCCATTAATCTGCTTTTTTTTTTTGAGGGGTAGCCATTAATCTGCTGGGTGAGACAGAAAACCGAAGGAGAGATAAGGTTTGGGCCAGCCCAGCCACAGCCTCTCTCCCTCGCTCCCGAGCTCAGCTCGCCTCCCCTCCGTCTCACCTCGCCCCACCTCGCCTGCTCCTCCCACCCCGCCGTCCTCATGCTCCTCCCAATGCGCCGCCTCGCTTCTTCTCCTTCCCTCCCAGCCGTCTACCCACACATCTCCCCCGCGCGGCGCTCCCTTGGACTCCGGCGACAACATGGTCGAGGGGCGCCGGCAAGGAGGACGTCAGCGACGCCTGTGGTATGCTGCTCGGGTTCCCTGCCCGTAGCCAGTCAGTCGAGCCAATCCACAATGACCGGAGCGAATCCGGTGACGGTGGCGGGCACAGAGAGATCGTCGGAGTGGAGCGGGGACGCGATACGCCGGCGTTTCCTCGATTTCTACGCCGCCCGTGGCCACAAGATTCTTCCGAGCTCGTCTCTCGTGCCCGATGACCCCACCGTGTTCCTCACCATAGCTGGGATGCTTCAGTTCAAGCCTATATTTCTTGGCAAGGTGCGTCCGCATTATTAGAACATCGATTCCTGAAGTTTTAGTGGTTTCTGAGAAATTGGGGAATGTGGCGAACAAGGATAGTTTTCATTTTTCGTTTATAGTACTCCAGAAACACAGGAATAGAAAACACTTAACCAATTTCATGTCATGGCATATTGAACGCTACATGAACTAAAATCACAAGAATATGTAATAGAAGTTGTTTGGTTGCACCACATGAGAAATGTAGGAATTTCCTTGGAGTATTGGGTGTGTGACTAGTTGTCATAGACACAAAGCAAAATTTCAGTGGAAATTTATGCTTTGTACTTGCCTCCAAACTAGCGGGTAGGAAAATTTCTTGTGGTTTCCAGTCCCTCAAATCAAACAAGCTTTACATGAAAAATTCCTAAGGAGAATAGAATTCTCCAAAATTCCTACTCCCTCTTTCCATCTATATAGGGCCTAATGCGTTTTTCGAGGCTAACTTTGACCAAATATTAGAGCAATAATATATGACATGCAACTTACACAAAGCACACCGTTAAATTCGTGTGTGAAAGGAGCTTTCAATGATATAATTTTCACATTGTGCATGTCATGTACTATTAATCTTGTCAATAGTCAAAGGTGGTCTTAAAAAACACATTAGGCCCTATATAGATGGAAGGATGGAGTACTAATCAAAGACGCCCTTATGTTTCAGTCCATTAGCACAATTCTTATCGTTATTTGTTGTCCATAACAATAGTGATGTCTGCAGTTCAATTCAATTTCTGAGTCGTTGCACTTTTAGTAGCAGGGAAGGAACTTCATTGTTGCTCCTAGATACACACACTATATTGCATTCTCTGCCTGTTTGATTTTACCACATGATGAAGTCCGTGTATTGTTACTTTAGGAACCTAGGCGTGTACCATGTGCCACCACCTCCCAGAAATGTATACGGACAAATGACATTGAGAATGTGGGACGCACATCCCGACATCAAACCTTCTTTGAGATGCTTGGGAACTTCAGCTTTGGCGATTACTTCAAGAAGGATGCAATCAAATGGGCATGGGAGCTGACAACCAAGGAGTATGAACAATTCCTTTATTCCGCATGCATCATGATATCCATGATGGTAAACTTTAAGCGGTTTATCTGGAAAATATTGCCATGTCTCTGCTTGTTATCATAGAGATGTTGTTCACACATTTCAAATCCATTATTATGCCGGATGTGATCTTTGTCACTTTGTGCTATGCATATACATTGTTATGTCAAGCTTCAGCTGTTCTTAAACTGCTCTTATATTACCTCAATGATGTTACTTCCATTTTAACTATCAGACAAGGCAAAGGAATCCACTTTACTCCACTGGGTTTTTATGGGTAATTATAGTCCCCTGAACTTTTTGGGTCCACTTAACCTCCTGAACTTCTTTTTGGTCTACTTAACTCCTGGAACTTATAATAATGGGTCACTTCACTGTTCACTCACTGACATCACATGTGGATGCTAATGCCATCTTCTACCTGCTTCACGCTCAATATCTGTTGAGTAGTCGGCCAGGCCCACCATGTTGTAGAAAATGATGTCAGCATGCATGTGTTGGAAAAATCATTCCAAAACCAGCCTGGGGGGAGGGTGTGTGAAATGATCT
>NC_057814.1:158411446-158418881 GCF_018294505.1 Triticum aestivum
AGTGGACTTTTTCCTTGATTCTGTGGAATCTTTAGAACATGCTATGAGGTGCCGCGCAACAGCATTCCTGCAATTCCTTTTCATGTTCTGCTAGTGCTAGCATTCATTTTGTTTGTGAAATTTGTTTAGGTATGGATTACCCCCAGAAAGATTGTGGATTAGTGTATTTGAAGATGACGACGAGGCATTCTCTATTTGGCTCAATGAGGTCAGTTATGTAAAACTGCATATTTCTGCAATTTTGCATACCTTCTCTGTTTGTTTGTTTGTTTGTTTGTTACTGCAGTGATAGATATATAGTACATTTAACCACATATCACTGCTAATTCTCATATTAATTTAACCCTGTGCATGGTTAAGAATTCACGAGATATATCTATAGACAAAAAACCTTTAAAATCCCCAGAAAAATATGCAAGTTTTCCATAACAACTCAGTTTTAGTAAAAAGAGAGTAGAGATTCTGTGTAATGAATTTGTGATTCTTCACTAGTTATTTGAAATGTCAAACTTGCACGTTTCTTTTGAGAGGTCTAGGGATCGTGTTTGGTATCATGGTACATGACACCTGAAAGATATAATGTTCTTCATTTGGTATTTTGGTAAGCTTATAGCAACGAATTTCTTCTTTCTTATTCTATCCAGGTTGGTGTACCAAAGGAACGGATAAAGAGGATGGGCGAGGATGATAATTTTTGGACTAGTGGTGCAACTGGACCTTGCGGACCATGTTCTGAAATGTATTATGATTTCCATCCTGAGAGAGGATCCTTGAATGCGGTATGTGAAGATTCTATGGCATCGATGGTAAAATGTTCAGTATTTTCTATTCTGTATGGAGTTCTCCAGTAACTGAAATTAGTGATGTTCATATAGTTGTGTGCAGGATTTGAATGATGATAGCCGATTTATCGAATTCTATAATCTTGTCTTCATGCAATACAACAAAAATGATGATGGATCTCTAGAACCATTGAAACAAAAGAACATTGATACAGGAATGGGGCTTGAGCGTATGGCGCGCATTCTTCAAAATGTAATGCTCGTCAATCCTTCAAATGGTCCATAACATTTTTTTGAGCTATAATCTAACTTTGCACAGTTGTCTATTATATAGGTTCCAAACAATTACGAGACAGACTTGATTTTCCCAATAATGGAAAAGGCAGCAAGCATGGCTCTAGTTTCCTACAGTAAAGCTGATAATGCTATGAGGACAAATCTTAAAGTAAATCAATCTGGATCTATTACTTGTTTCATGATAAATTAGTTGTATGGACATAACCTTTGGCATTTTCTATCTTGCTAGGTAATTGGTGATCACATGAGGGCAGTTGTTTATCTCATATCAGATGGGGTCATCCCCTCGAATATTGGGAGAGGATATGTTGTTCGAAGGCTTATAAGAAGGGTAGTCCGGACTGGTAGATTGATAGGTATGAGAGGTGATGGGCATGAGAACTCTGAAGGTGCATTTTTACCTTCTCTAGCTGAGACAGTAATCAGCCTTAGCAGTGAGATAGATCCAGATGTTGAATCAAGGCGGAAATCGATTCTTGGAGAACTTCAAAGGGAAGAGCTGCGATTTGTACAGACTCTGGGAAGAGGTGAAAAGTTATTAGATGAACTTCTGGATGAGGCATTAGGTAGTGCTGGTGATATTGGAGACAAGCCTTGCCTATCTGGAAAAGATGTATTTCTTTTATATGATACATATGGTTTCCCCATAGAGATTACAGCTGAAATAGCTAGCGAACGGGGTGTTACTATTGATATGAAGGGATTTGATATTGAAATGGAAAACCAAAGAAAACAATCTCAGGCTGCTCACAATGTTATCAAACTTTCTGTAGGAAATGAGACCGAGATTATCAAAAGTATCCCTGATACTGAATTTTTGGGGTATGAGTCCCTTTTCGCAACAGCTGTTGTTAAAGGTATTTTAATCAATGGAAACCCAGTAGAAAATGTTTCAGAAGGTACTGATGTGGAAATACTATTAGACCGAACACCGTTCTATGCTGAATCGGGTGGTCAAGTTGGAGATAATGGTTTCCTATATGTGTATGGAGAGGAAGGTGGAAAACAAAATGCAGTCATAGAAATCAAAGATGTCCAAAAATCCCTGGGGAACATCTTTGTTCACAAAGGCACAATTAAACAGGGGTCAGTCGAGGTTGGAAAGAAAATCGACGCTGCAGTTGATGGAAAACTGAGGCAGGGAGCCAAGGTATGAAAACTATGAATCTTTTTTCTTTCTTCTGTCTTCATGCATTTTATAAATAATTATATTTTGCTTCTGTTTTCATGCATTTTATGAATAATTAATTGTTCGGCCATCTGTGTGCTTTTGCTGGCCGGCATTTTAGACATTTGTAATAATTTTGTGAGCTTTCAACAAATATCATTTATGCACCTTTACTGGCTTTAAACAAGATACAAATATTGCTCAAGATAGTTATTTCGTTATGCTGGTGTCCTCTGATAGCTTAGCATACATTAACATAAAATGTCTGACTGTCTGCAAAGATGTTACTCGTAACTGGCATGAATATCAGTGAAAGGAAATGAGCTCTTTGTGACCTCAATTATCTAGTGTCTTCTCAGCATATGCTGGAACATGATGATATTACTGTTGCCTTGAAACAAAATGTTTGCCTCTAACAAATGCTCATTCAGGAAGTTACCGATTGCACCTTTTGCTACAGCACCTATCTATTTCCATTTCTTCTTTAACTTCTTTCTGTTTCCCTGTCTAGGCTCATCATACTGCTACACATCTACTACAGTCCGCTCTTAAAAGTGTCATTGGTTCAGAGACATCACAGGCCGGATCCCTTGTGGCTTTTGACCGTCTTCGATTTGACTTCAGTTTCCATCGGCCCCTTACAGAAAAAGAATTACTGGAAATTGAATCATTGGTGAACCAATGGATTAGCGACGCAACACATCTCGAGACAAATGTGATGGCATTGCAAGATGCGAAAAATGCTGGTGCCACTGCAATGTTTGGAGAAAAATACGGTGAACAGGTTGGTATTTATAAATCAAAACAAATGACACTGGAAATTAAGATATTACAGCAATATTTCTGCAAAGTCATATGACAGCAGGCGATGTTTAAATTTTTGTGAATTCTGCTAGGTTAGAGTTGTCGAGGTCCCTGGGGTGTCGATGGAACTGTGTGGTGGAACTCATGTCAGTAATACTGCGGAGATCCGTGGATTCAAGATAATCTCAGAACAGGGAATAGCTTCTGGAGTCAGAAGGATTGAGGCAGTTGCAGGTGATGCATTTGTTGAGTATGTTTGTTCACGGGACAACTACATGCGACACTTATGCTCTTCACTTAAGGTATGGTCCTACTCATCGTAGCGAATTTGCTCTTTTCCCCTGACATGTCATATTTTTCTCGATGACTTGAGTAGCTGAAATCTGTGCATCTGAGATCTTCATCTCTTGTTCAAATGAATTTGGCATTTCCCTTTTGAAGTGCATTGAAACCCACCTACATCAGGTACTAGTTGATCTGTTACAGATGCACATACTACATTCGTTACATGTGCAGATTTGACGAAACTTAAATGTAAAATAGGCAGGCACAAGCCTACTTAATTGTACGCACGTTTGTGCCAAACAGAAACAGTTATTTAGAAATCACTTGACTAAACACTTCATGCTTGTTACAAGCAATACCTTGTCCCATGTGGGTAGTGTGATTAGAGAGTGCAAGAGAGAGGTCTGTTGACCGTGCCATTCAAAACTTCCTTGCGTCTGCCATAGACATTTCAATTATTTCTCATGGAGCATGATATTTTAACTATTAACTTTTTTTTTTCAGGTCAAAGCAGAAGATGTCAACAGCAGAGTAGAAACAATTGTTGAAGAACTAAGAACAGCGAGAAATGAAGCATCATCTCTACGCAGCAAAATCGCAGTGCTTAAAGCAGCATCCCTGGCAAGTAAAGCTGTACTCGTTGAACCTCATAATGTCAGGTAATTGCTGCAACTGTTGCCACCTGTATGCACCCTACTTACTGTACTGTCTATCTGGCGTTCACAAATATACAGTATTTTTGTGCTATTTATTATTAAACCATCACTTCACATTTGCAACCTCTTCTAAAAATCTGTGTTGTGTAGGATCCTAGTTGAGAACATGGGGGATGTGGATGCTGATGGGCTGAAAAGCGCAGCCGAGCATCTCGTGGGAACCCTCCAAGACCCAGCCGCGGTGATTTTAGGTTCAAGTCCAGGAGACGGTAAGGTGAGCCTGGTCGCTGCCTTCAGTCCTGGAGTCGTGAAATTGGGAGTGCAAGCAGGCAAGTTTGTGGGTGGGATAGCGAAACTTTGCGGCGGAGGTGGTGGCGGCAAACCGAACTTTGCGCAGGCTGGTGGTCGGAAGCCAGAGAACTTGCCGGATGCCCTAGAGAAGGCTAGAGCTGAAATTGTTGCAGCGCTATCTTCAAAAGCCAGCTGATCTTCGATAGAGCCATTTACACACATAGGAAATAGAGCATATATTCACAAACATATGTAAATTGTTGCCCCTTTCTGGGTTTATGTAAATCGTTCCTTCTGGCCACCAAGAGTGCAAGCAGACATTTTTTTTGGATCTTTCCTTTACTTCTTCCAAGTGGTATACGCACCGTGGCAAGTGAAGGTTCATTTTAATCATTTTGTAGCTGGTGGGACAACAGTTGCACTTGCACATATATGCTGGAGTACATAGGTTTGGGTCCAGTTTGCAACAAACAAATTGGGAAATGCAGGAATACAGAAACCATGAGATAAACATCTCATGTTTGTTGTTGCCGTAGGCTGTTTGGAAGCTTCGCAACTAAAATACATGAATTTGGGGGGATTTGATTTGCCATCTTTAGCTAACGAACGAAAGGGACAAAGCTATGGTGCTAGATCCCTGTTTCTTTTTCCTCTGTAATAAGGGTTGTGTCTGCCTAAAAGAACAGTCCTTGTTAATTGATCATTATCTTGTATTTTTCCATTTGGCTACTTGTTTATCAGGTAAAAAACTTAATATCGTATTTTTTTTCAAACATAGAAAAATGATAGGGATATCCAAAGAGTGCGTGGTAGTAGTATTTCTCTTTTGGTGTATTAGTAAGTTAGTCAGATTACAGAACAAATTGCACTTTTGAACACTATTGTGTCACGTTTTCACATTGCACTAATTCTTGGCACTTTGTTTTTATGGCACAGTGGTTTATACAAAGATATAACTATTTTCATGAGAAGTTTCCATGTCAAAGATTTACATTGTTTTCATGAGCATGAACACAAATGTTCAAGGTCAACCCCCACTTTTTCAATGCATGCCTTTCCTTTGTATGTCCAGACCATGCACATAACATCTATCACACGTTTGAATTATACACTTATTTTGCCATGACACCCTTTTCTTACCCATGGAAATAATTAATTATGCACTTCGGATCAGGTTAACATAGTTTTAGTCACAAAGCACAGATGCACTCTTTTTGCACAAATTTGTAGACCGATCTTAACTACATCAACACAACCCAATCACCTCTCTCTAGGGAGATTGCCAGCTATCCATAGCCACAAGTGTATCTGATCCTATTGAGACTCCCGCTGCACCAATGGCATCACAGCTACAGATCTCTTTCTAGGCGATCCCACGGTGGCCTCTGCTCGCTACACTGCGTTAAATAGCCCCTTCATTCTATTCTCTGCTCTCAAGCCATCTCACACTAAGCCTCTCCCTCAGTCCATCGGAGAACCTAAGGGACAGCTCCCGTCTTAGCAGCCCAATGGCAGCGGCCACCATGTCCCTCTCCTCCCCGGCCTTCGCCGGCAAGGCGGTGAAGAATGTGTCGTTGTCGGCCCTCTTCGGTGAGGCACGCGTCACCATGCGCAAGACTGCGGCAAAGGCAAAGCAAGTTGCTTCGAGCAGCCCGTGGTATGGTGCCGAACGCGTGCTCTACCTTGGCCCACTATCAGGTGAGCCGCCGAGCTATTTGACCGGTGAGTTCCCCGGTGACTACGGGTGGGACACCGCTGGACTATCGGCTGACCCCGAGACCTTCGCAAAGAACCGTGAGCTGGAGGTGATCCATTGCCGATGGGCCATGCTTGGTGCCCTTGGCTGTGTCTTCCCTGAGTTGCTCGCCCGCAATGGTGTTAAGTTTGGCGAGGCTGTTTGGTTCAAGGCTGGCTCCCAAATCTTCAGCGAGGGTGGCCTCGACTATCTCGGCAACCCCAGCCTCGTCCACGCGCAAAGCATCCTGGCCATTTGGGCTTGCCAAGTTGTGCTCATGGGTGCCGTCGAGGGGTTTCGCATTGCCGGTGGCCCACTTGGCGAGATCGTTGACCCACTTTACCCTGGAGGCAGCTTTGACCCGCTCGGCCTAGCCGACGACCCTGAGGCGTTCGCGGAGCTCAAGGTGAAGGAGATCAAGAACGGCCGCCTTGCCATGTTCTCCATGTTTGGCTTCTTTGTGCAGGCCATCGTCACCGGCAAAGGCCCACTAGAGAACCTTGCTGACCATATCACTGATCCCGTCAACAACAATGCATGGGCATTTGCCACCAACTTCGTGCCCGGCAAGTAAGACACCTACTAGGGCTGAGTTGAGAGCTGGCGGGGTGGTCTGATATGTACTACCATCATGTAAATTACAAGAATCCGTGCAAAAGCATTGTTTGATTTGTCAACATTCATTCTCATGTCCTGTATTTAGCTACTTGTTGTGGTTGCACTCTACTTCACTAGACAACGACTTGTGCACTGGTAATGTCGGCCATCAGTAAATATGTGGTGCTCAAATTTGGTATATGGTTGGGAGCTTATTTAGGTACGGTCAAAATACTTGCCAAGTGACAACCAATAGGAATAACCTCAACGTGGGGCGCTGAAATTTGATCCAACAAGCACTAAAAAAAAAGACACATCCGTAACATTTTGGGCCGAACGAATTTTTTTTCTGTCATACATATGACACTTCTATGACGATAATTGTGACAAAACCCGATATCATCATAGATGTGGTGGGCTCCTACTTCTATGACAAAAAATCATGACAGAAAATAGGCTTTTCGTCCTGGGCGGGCCGGAGACGCAGCTGCATGACATTCTTTGGGCCGTCCATGACGGAAAAAACCGTGGTAGAAGCGAGGGGGAGGAAAATTTCAGGGAGTTCCCGGTTACGGTGGGAGGTCGGGGGCCGAGCGATGCGGGTTTCTCTCGTACACGTACGCGCGTGTGTGCGAGGCGTTGGCTCTAACTGAACCCGAGCGAGGCGTTGGGCTCTAACTGAACCCGAGCGATTGCACTGCAGGCTACGCGTTACTGAACCCGAGCGATCGATCGATGGCTGTTAACTGAACCCGATCGAGCGATTTCTTCGCTACTGCTGCTAACTGAAGCCGATCGATTGGATGAACAGTGAGCGTTG
>NC_057814.1:158419661-158435206 GCF_018294505.1 Triticum aestivum
GCCAGGCCTCGTTTCCATCGCCTGTTCCGTCCAAGCCCTCCCGATGAACACGACCACGCATTCCGTTCCGACCCAGCCGGTTGGCTCCCACGCGTTCCGTTGCCTCCCGATGAACACGACGCATTCCGTTGCCTCCCCATGAACACGACGCATTCCGTTGCCTCCCCATGAACACGACGACGACGCTGTTTCTCCGTTCCGACCCAGCCATGTACACGAGCCCTGGCCGTACGTATGCGTGAGTAGGCGTTCGAGACCCCGCCCGTATGTACACATACGTGGCCGTATTTTCTTTCTTGCACCCTGGCCGCTGTACGTACGTGTACATGCTACGTGCGCGCCTCTACTACGACACGTACGCGCCTCTACTACGACACGTGCGCGCCTCTACATCCACCAGTATATATGTACGTACACGTTCGCGACCAGAATGACAACGCTACGTACGCTTCGACCAGGTGGGTCCCGACCGTCAGACACTTCCTTGCGTGCGAAGATGTAGCTGGTGGGTCCCAGCAGTCAGGGGGGCGAATCGTTTTTTTTGCCCGGACGCACTTCCTTGCGTGCGAAGATGTAGCTGGTGGGTCCCAGCAGTCAGGGGGAAAAGTTTTTTTCGCGAAATACGGTGGCCCGCCCGGTGGGTCCCCGCTGTCAGGTGGAGGAATCATTATTTTGCGCGTAATAAGGAGGCACTTCCTTGCTGCGGCCGTGGACCCAGCTGTCAGCCTCTCCACGTACAGTCCACGTCCGATGGAAGTCGTTCCTTGACCACGTTGACCACGCCACGCCGAGAGCACCACGGCGGTGGACGACGGCGAGGACTAGGAAGGGGACGACTCGGAGTCGGGGAAGACGCAGTAGTGGATGCCCACACGAAGAGGAGTACGAGGGTTCACTGGTTCGGCTGCGGTGTGAGGCCGCTGTCGCCGCAGAATAACAGGGGGTGTGGGTGAGTAGAGGGATGGCCTGGCCAGCGGTGGGAGTAGTAGGGGGCGGTGAGGCCTCCGCGGCATCACAGCCGGCCACGGGAGGCAGGAGCACGCGGCACGACCGGCGCTGGTTTGGGCAACTGGAGCAAGAAGACCAGAGGTTGAAGAAGCACTATGGCCGTTGGATGAACATCGTACGGTAACAGGAGCTAGAATTGTTCATATTGACTAAGTTGACAAAGCCCTCCATCCCCGTCAACTTGGTAGGCCCACAAGTCAGCCTCCCACTATGCTGGGTTCCAGCTGGCAGGGGGAGTATTCATTTTTTTGTGCGTAATAAGGAGGCACTTCCTTGCGTGCGAAGATAGCTGGTGGGTCCGACATGTCAGCGGGGGGCACGTTATTTCGCGAAATACAGAGGCCCTTCCGGTGGGTCCCAGATGTCAGGTGGAGGAATCATTATTTTGCGCGTAATAAGGAGGCATTTCCTTGTGTGCGGCCATGGACCCAGCTGTCAGCCTCTCCACGCACAGTCTACTTCCGATGGTGTCGTTCGTTGACCACGTTGACCACGCCGCGCCGAGCGCATCCAAGGTGGTGGACGACGGCGAGGCCCCGGACAGCAACGAGCCGGAGATGGGAAGACGTGGGAGTAGAGTCGCAGACGGAGAGGTGTACGAGGGTTAACTGGTTCTAGTGCGGTGTGGTTCGGCAGTCGGTGGAGAAGAACAGGAGGTGTGGAGGGGTGGAGGGATGGCCTGGCCAACGGTGGAGTAGCGCTTCATAGCAAAGCGTGCTAAGCAGAGCTGCTAGCAGCAGGAGGCGGGAGGTGGTCCCGGCGGCGCTGGAGGAAGAAGACGAGAGATTGAAGATGGATGCCGGTCGTTGGATGTAAATCCAACGGCTAACATGTCAGAATCATTTGTTGACTTAATTGACAATGACTTGCGTTGGCTTCGACCTATTAGCCCACATTTCAGCCTCCAAAAATGTGGCACGTATTCAACCCATTTTTTTAGAATTTACAGTCTTTTTTTTTGCGCGGTAGAATTTACAGTCAATTTGATCTTTTTTTAAATTACAGCCATTAGCTGGGCTGGGTGAACAAATAATGTAGCGTCCATGTGGCCCGTTTATTTTATTTCCTAAAAAATTACAGGCCATTTGCACTTTCTCGAAATACACGATTTTGCTGGGCTGATTCTAATTATAATGTTGGGTTGGGCCAGCAATGTTATCAAAAAATAAAAAAGGGCTGAGCATTTTGTTATAAATATATTTAAATAATAAATGATATTATTACACTCGGCCTTAAATCTTACCAAGCTTTTGTACACAATCACTAGGATTTTCGTGCCAAAACAATCCAGGATTTTATTTGTTAAGAAATTATTTTTATAAGTTAATAAGATGTGGGATATTGTTTTCTTACATATGTAAGTATCTGCTAAATATATGATGACAATAAAAATAATATATAATAACATATAAAATAATTTAAATATATATAATATAGTTAGAAGGGAAACATAAGTTGGACCTGGCGTTCCTATTCTTATATAGAAAAATAGAACAGACCTCTGCGTTTTCTATAAAAAAATACATAAATTGGCTGCCAAAAATAAAACCTCGGATGGGAGGTCCATAGGCCGGTCGATACATGACGGCCCTAAGAAAATACAAACAGGCCTATGGACCTCCCATCCGAGGTCGTGGGCTGTGCATGTTAAAAATGAAAGCCTAGACGGGGCAACCCAAAACCACGTCCAACACTTGCCAAAACTTCGTCCCTCATTTTCTCTGTGTTTCGCACACTCGACATTGTGTGGGCATTTTGACTGTGCATCATATGAAGATGTGCTATGCATGAATGTTGATCAGCATGATGTTAACTGGCTGGTAGTTCCATTTTCGACCATGAATAAAACTTCCAACATGATGTTAACCCTATTTGAAAAGGCCGTGTTAATATAAATGCTCTGCCTCTGAAAGTTGCAGTTTCTTATCTGAAACTGAACTTGCAGTTTCTTATCTGAAACTGAAACTTGCAGTTTTTTCTCTGAGAATCACATTGTCTGCACTTTTATACTCCTATGAAACTACATTTCATTTTTCTAAGTGCTAAAAATAGATCTCTAGAATTCATAAACTACTTCATATGCTCAATACTGCAAATCTGAAATTCAAAAGACATTCATATCTGAAAGTACTCTCAAAATACACAACACAAAACACAATTCACAACCTGCAAATACTGACAACCCTAAGCTCCTCCTGACAATTCACAACCTGCCCGACTATTGGGCTGGGGGGGCAGCCCCCTCCTATTCCTCGGCGGCAGACAGCCGCCCCGTGAGACGATGTGAACGGCGAGGGAGACGATGGCGGGGAAGCGTCGTCGGGCCAACTGCTTTTCTCCTCTTGCAGTTGGGTTCGGTCGACGAAGACTCCACCGGCTCGCTCTGGCAGGACACCCTCACAAACGGCACCCTGTAGATGCTCGATCCTTCAATCTCTGGTGGATGCTCCATCTGGGATCGATACTCCCACCACCGCTCCCTCATGATCGGATTCGGTGAATCTGTTTGCTCCATGGCCCAGAGGAGCAGCTCTATGTACTCCGGCGCGACTCCCTCCGGGAGTATCGCCGCCTTTTCGCTCTGTTACAGATATTTGGCCATGGATGTCGCCGTCGCCGCTAGTTGGTCCTTGTTGTCAAACCAAGACTGTATCTCCAACATCCTAGCTAGCTTCACAGGGTCGCCGTCTGCGATCCTCACGTATCGGTTGTACTCCTCCATTGATCTACTTCTCCACAGCACCTTCACTCGCCGTCGGTGGTTTTTGAATGGAAGAGGAGAGGAGCAGCGCTGGTTTTGGATTAGAACAGGAGAGGAGCGACGCTTGTTTTGGACTAGAACTGGAGAGGAGGGGCGGTGGTTTTGAAATGGAAGAGGAGAGGAGCGGCGCTGCATTTAGATTGGAACAGGAGAGGAGCGGCGATGGTTTAAGAGGAGAAGAGCGGAAGAGCGGCGCTGGTCTTGGAAGTATTTTTTTGTTGTTTTGCGTATTTTGGGTCAAAGTTTGACCACGTACTGTATTTGACAAGCAAAATGTGAATGCATGTCACCAAAAATTGTATCGTTTGGTTCGTATCTGAATGTACTTTCAAATTATATTATTTTTGCAACGTATAACATATATTTTATGTGCGAAATCATGGTCAATTATGACCGAGAATAAAAGGGAGACTAGTTAATGTGGGGTCGCTTTCTTAATTGAAGGGTAAATTGATTTTGATTTTGATCCAGTCACAGCGCGCCGGCCCTCTCGTCCAATCCTAAATCGCTGCCACACGCTCCTCTCCCTCTTCTCCATTGCAAAACCACCTCCTCTCCTCTCCATCATCTCCATTCCAAAACCACCGTCTCGCCTCTCCCTCTTCTGATCTTCTCCATTGCAAAACCACCTCCTCTCCTCTCCATCATCTCCATTCCAAAACACCGTCTCGCCTCTCCCTCTTCTGATCTTCTCCATTGCAAAACCACCTCCTCTCCATCATCTCCATTCCAAAACCACCGTCTCGCCTCTCCCTCTTCTCTATTGCAAGACCACCGTCTCTCCTCCCATCTTTCAAAGCTAGCACCGGACCACTCAGAAGGACATCTATGGAGAGAATGCAACAGCGAATCAGGCAGATCGCCGGCGGCGACCAGGCAAAGTTAGCCAGGTTGAAGGAGATCCTTAGTTGGTTTGACAATGAGTGGGAGATTTCGAGGATGGTGCGGGCCATGTGGCAATGTATGCGAAAGAGCGAGACGGCGGCAATGAGGGCGGCGATGTACATGTACTCCTCGGCGGCAGTCACGCCGCAGTCCTCCGAGTTCATTGAGTATCTCCTCTGGGCGATGGAGCAGACATATTCGCCCGAGGCGACAGTCAGGCGGAGGTGGTGGGCGTACAGGTCGAAGGTCGAGCACCCAGAGGATAAAGAATCGATCGAGTATGGTGTGCCGTTCGTGAGGGTGCAGAGCCAGCCGGAGCCACAGGAGTATTCGTTCTCCCACCGCAAGAGGAGGCCGGATGGCGCGACGTCGCTTCCCCGCCGTTCTCCACGGTTCCCTCGATGCTCGCCTCGTTTCAACGGCGGCGGTAGGGTTTAAGGTAAGCTTCGCACTAACCTAATCTTCCACCTGCTCATGCTTACAATCAGTGTGACAGCTAATGAAAATCATGCTTACAATCAGTCTCCGAGTACTACGCCAATCACCCTAAAATAGCTCTGGACCTTTGGGTCAAAGTTGTGACACAGTGTACAAATAAAGAAAAATAGATTGGTGCTTCTTTCAGAAAAGAGTACTCCCTAGAAAACTGCCAATATAAGCTACTAGTATTTGGTTAGATGATTTGCTGCCGACAAAGATCCGTCCACAGAGAGCGCCACACATCCCACTGGTGGTGGTGGATGCCAATGCGTGCATGCAGCATGGTTGGTGTCGGTAATTTTTACTTGGCACACCTCGCACTCTGCATATATGCCGGTTCCATACGTACATTTGTGCAGTTCCACCAAAATGCAGCTGAATAACCCTGTTTGCACATATAATGAAAAAGCGTGATTACATTATAGTGGCACTAGTTGATCAAACACACAAAATAAATAGAAGAAAATATTGCGATAGTATCATAGTATGCCATGCTGCGAGGGCGAGATGGGCCCTGCGACGCCTCATACGGTACGCCTCATATTGGACATCGTCCCAAGTCTCCCAGATACACCTTCTGCCAGTGATGAACATCAGTGTACAGCGGTAGTACAAGGAGGCGCCTTGAGACATTCAAATCTCTATTTTTGTACATATCAACTAAAATTAAGCACCCCAGTTTGCAGAAACGCTTAAACATTAACAATGGGACTAGTTGATGAAACATACATTAACAAAGAGAAGCACTTTCTTTATCTACATTGGAAATGAAATGATAGAGATGACACTCGCTCTATGTTAACTGTATTATTACTTCATTTTATCAGTGACACTAGGGTCGAGCAGGTGGCAAACGAGGTGTACCATGCGTCGCAAGGCTGGAGGCCGGGGGTGCTTAGACTGGGATGCTGAAGCTGGCTCTTTCAGTCACCAACATGGATGATTCAATTCATGGGACCTTTTGGTGCAGTTCACCTAAAATGAAGCAATGTCCCGTGAGCTAGCAGCTTCTTCTTCAATTTTTTTAAGAAAAGGGCTCCAGCCCCGGTTCATTTCCATCAGAAAACGAAACCCGCAGAGCTTCTTCTTCATTAGTTGCAATACAATTGAGCAACATCAAGGTTGGTTGTGAAGCTCTTGGAATGCTCAACTATAATTTGGATATCATTTGTGCAGTTCAACTAAGATCGAGCGTGAAATGTATATCTCTGTTTGCACAAAAAAGGTGGAAAGGAGGGTGACTAACAAGTGATGAAACATGCATCAAATGAAAAGAAGCATGTTCCTTATCTGAATGGAAATCCTACAAGGACAGTAGCAATTTCTAAAGCACTGGCATTGCTAGATATTAGTGTGGGCATTAGGATTAACTATGACAACTGTTAAATACGACATTACTTTGGGCACGGGAGAGTAGGCGGACCAGGACAGTTGCATTTCTAACGAAAAGAACCAACTTATCTTAATGGGAAATTTTAGCAGGACATGTAAAGAAGTGCCATTGATTCATATTACTGGAGGCATTACATTGAAAACAACATTGGTTTAACGTGTCCTTACTTTTAACAGTGCGACTGCTACATTTTACCAGTGGCATTACATATGAGTGGCTCGGGGCAACAAACATCAGAACAGGATATCTGGGTTGGTCCCATTTTTGTTCGGTATAGCCACCTTATACTGTGTGAGGCTAGCAAATCTAGTGCTGGACTTACTCTGTTGACTTGTCCCCCAGTCCCCAGTTTCTTTCCTTTTTCAACCAATAGATCGGGTTTATATTGAGTTTGTACTGCGTTTCCCTTTATTTCCCTATTAGACCTAGAGACCAGTTGGATAGCCAGTCTCTGCTACTTTTCGCCCCCATTATTTCCTCTTTCGACCAAGTCCTAGATTCAGGTAACAAATCCTCCCCCACCCCCACCCCCTTTCTTCCTTGTTTGAACCAAGTAGTACTAGATTCGAGTGCATGAACTAGTTTTACCTCTTAAACGTAAAAAAATTAGGTGGTTTTCGAACAGCCGATCGATCCTATCTACGAGGGGGCCTGAGAAATAGTAAAAGATACAAATGCAGCGACGTCAGGAGCTTGGGAAGTAGAGCAAGGCCGGTTTCGAAGGAAGTTATACCTGATGGTCGCCGGGATGTCGCTAGGTGGGCGGCGGGAGGCCGGATCTGCCCACACTACGACAGCGAGGAAGAAGGGGTCGGAGGCCCTCCCTCAACAGCGGTGCTTGGGAGAGAACGACAAGGCAGGCTGATCGGGACGCGCCCAGCAGTGGGTAAGAGCCGTCGCCGAGGACGACCGCGTGAACGTTGCACCTTCTCACCTTCCCCAGCGGAGAGGATCCGGCTGGATCTGTGACCAGCGGTGAGCAGAGAGAGAGAGTGTGGCCACCGCTGTCGTGTTTAGATCTGGAGAGGCCGAGACAGTGTGAAGAGAGCAACACTAGCAAGCAAGCGCGGAGACTCCTGCCTATATAGTGGAGTAGTACTAGTTTTCTTTTGTCTACCGGAGCCGGCTTGACCTCGTCAATGACTGTCGAGAAGTCTTCATGCACGTGGCCCGGAGGCGCAGTTGTCGTCATTTTGATCTGAAGCGCCAGATTATAACATATAACACGAAAAAATGCCACATGACAAGAAATCATAACCTCACTGCCCAAAGGAGACAACATGAATCCCGACGGACAAACTAGACGAGGAACAAAGCTCAAATTAAAGACAAACTCGTAGAAAAGGGGTCCGTCGATAGATGTCCTAATTAACATAGCCGCCTTGACCTAGATGGCAGCCGAGTAGTTACTGTTCGTGCATGTGCCCCCAATGACTAGCCCAACTCAGTTGTCACTGTTTAACCCTCGCAGTGATCCGAAGCACATGACACCTAATTTTGCGAGATGACAAGAAACCTTTTTTTAGATTTCTCACCACAACTACAACCATGTACAACACAGCCTGCACGATATGTAGACGATAGCCAATCCAGGCGTGTCTGCTGGAGTCTGGTCACATGCATGGACGAACTGATCTTCCGTGTCTTGCAGGGATCGTCCAGGCACCAACGTAGTACAACACTTCTCTAGTACTATCGCTCGTCTCCCTCTTCTATTAAGTCACCCGACTTGCGGGGCCGGGGAGTGTGCCTATGGTCAGTTCTCAATTGCCATCCCACATGTGTGTGCAAACACAATATGACGCGCGTTCCATTCGGAGAGCAGCGTGCCAGACCGACCGACCGTCTGGGGTGCGACGCGAACGCGACGGGCGTGCTGTATACTCCGTACATGTGTACCGCCGTTTTCTAGACGCTTTGCTCCATGGCGCGGGCGCAATCCATGGATACAAAATTAGTATACTGTATACTATTTAAAAGTCGAGGGCGGGGCTTTTCCTGCGCGGTAGGCGGCGGGGCAGTTCCGCCTAGTCGGTTCGACAGAGACGCGAGAAGACGAGGGAGTAGGCTGCTGCAAACGTAGGGCTGTGTGATTTGACAGCGAGTTACTGCTGGACATGTGGGGCCCCGTGATTTGACTTGCCATTATCATTTTAACTGCGGCGCTACGACCGGCGTGAGTCTCCCGATTCCTGACCACCTCCATACAGGTGCCTCTCCCAATGCTCCACCATGTAGTAGAGGCTGGCTCTTGCATGAGAGCCCACTTCTCCACTTTTTC
Source organism: Triticum aestivum (assembly GCF_018294505.1). NCBI lineage: Eukaryota > Viridiplantae > Streptophyta > Magnoliopsida > Poales > Poaceae > Triticum > Triticum aestivum. The sequence continues at coordinate 158,428,470 of NC_057814.1, forward strand.
CTTGCCTCTCTTTCCTCCACATATGCAAAAATGCCATGTAAAGCGCACTATTGTACTTACTTTTACTTGCTCCTACAGGTGCTTAAGCTTGCCACATAGGCATAAAGTCTGATGTGGCAAGTTAATCAAGAAGAGAGAGACTAGTTTGGTGACCCAAGGAAGAAATGGTGCTAAGCTCTTGTACCTAGGTGAAAAGACAATTTTGAGTCTATAGCTAATTAAATGAAGCAAACTTAGCAACACCATTTCATTGGAAGAGGTCACTCCTTGGCAAATGCAATAAATACTAGTACTCCCTGTGTCCCATAATATAAGAACGTTTTTGGCACTACACTAGTGTCAAAAACATTCTTATATTATGGGACGGAGGGAGTACGAAGAAAAAGATAGAGAGGAGTAAACAAAATACACTTATAGCCAACCTTGTTGTAGTATGAGTGACTAAGTGATGACTATGTATGACATGCCAACATCAGATAGCCTAACGCACCGTGTTAAATCTCCAAGGGCGCGACCGCGCGAGCGACGCGACGGTCGTGGTAGGCGCGACCATGATACGGGCTGCTGGCAGCCCTTAGATCTGAGATGAAACGGTCGCATGCTAAGTTGCTGAAAATTTGCAGAATAACCCTCCAGGATAGGATATTCACCCATAGGTCTAGAATCACGCCATGCAACCGTTCGATCTCAGATCCAAGGGCCCTCGGAAGCCCGTATCATGGGAGAATGGAAAGCCACTACCCTGCCGTTTGCACGCTCGCAGTTCGCTCCTACTCGTCCCCGCACGTCCTTCAATACTACGGTGGTTCGCTCCTAGTTGTCCCATCCATTCACATTACGGCAGTTCCACTAATCCTAACCCTCCTCCCAAATCCATGGCGTCCCAAATCTCCACGATCGGCGGTGAGTACAAGGTTAGAACCATCACCGGCGATGAGTTCGACGTCATCTACACCCGTTCTTCCGCGACGGTGAAAGGATGCCTTTCTCGCTTCAGACGCATGTTCAAAGACTCAGATGATGAGTGGGTCGTTGGGCTAGATGTTGAGTACACCACAGTCCTGGGACGAGAGAAGGATCTAAAGGACGAAGAGAGGAAGAAGCCTGCCGTGATCCAGGTTTGCGTGCATGACTTATGCTTGGTCTACCACATATGCCATGCCGACGTTGAGTGCCAGGATTTTAAGGACTTCCTCGAGAGCAACCTATTCAAATTCGTTACTGTAGACTTTGGTAACGACAAAGAAGTCCTGCGTCAGATAGGCCTCGTTGTAGGCAACACCTTCGACCTCCAGAAGAATCGGCTGGTGTCCTCTCATCAGCCTTCAATGCTGACCCTGGCAGGAGCCATGGTTCATCCTTCGTACGGTAAACTGGAGAAACCTCTATACACGTTTCATCGTCATGCATGGCAGCGGAATGTACTAGATAGACCACATCCACTACGCTGCAATGGATGGCTACCTTTGCTTCAATATCTACAAGGGTTGGATGAAGAGCAACAGCCAAGTGTGCGGTTCAAGCAAAGAAGTATCGGCCAAGAGGAAGAGGGACAAGGACGAAGTCGAGGACGTGGACGAGGACTCCGAGTAAGGTGGCAGTGTCGTTGCTCATGGTGGTTCTAATGCAGTGTCTACCGGAATAGTTGCAAAGTTTAATTTCAGGTGTGCTTAATTTAATTTGAGGGGTGTGTTGTGCTGAGCCCCCAGCAGAACTATGTTATGTTTCTTCTCGTTACTTTAACTCTTCAGTACGTACATACTAGTATTTCTTACATTTCATCTTTTAGTTGGTATAGTACTACCACTCGTTTCTTCACATTATATACGTACAATATATATGGCCAACATCATATAGCCAGCAGTTTAGTTGTCAAAGAATTTCAGGGTGCTTAGTTTTGTCAAAGAATTCCAGGATGCTTAGAGGGTGCTTGGATCCAAGGGACTTATTTTAGTCTGACTAAAAATAGTCTCTTTAAGAGGCTAAAGTTCCAAGCACCCCTGACTAAAGAGGGGCTAAAACTAGTCTTGAGACTAATTTTTTTTAGTCAGGGGTACCCCTACTAAAATGTGGATTAGTCCTCTCTCTACTCATTTAACTCCTCTCCTTTAACACAGGCGAGTTCTGGATTGGAGGGTTTGGAGGATAATAAATGCTCATTAACTTGATTTTAGCCTTTTTAGTATTTGGATCCAAGCATGGGTGAGGCTAGCATGTGTTAGTCCCACTACTTTTAGTCATGGGACTAAAACGTATCCAAGCACCCTCTTAGTTTTATTTGAGGGGTGGGTTGTGCTGGACACCATTATTGTGACTAGCCTTTTTAATAGTACTATATGCATAATTTGGCGACGAGCGCTCTCTATATGTACCACCTTTTTTTTAATTTCAAGTTTTGCTCCATGGCGCAATCCATCGATACTACTGCTGTACAAAAGTATACATTTTTAAAAGGCTAGAGGGCGGGGCAGTCTAGCTTGGTCGGTTTCACGAGAGGCGAGGGCCTTTGTGATTTGACGGCTCATTACTGCTGGAAGGCGGGGCCTTGTGATTTGACTGCTCGTATAAATGCGCCGACGACCTGATCGAGGAGGTGCAAAGAACCGTGCGGCATACTCAAGTTTTCCACTAGAGTAGTACTGCGACGGAGGAGCACGAAACACGGCAGCCCAGTGCCATATGGCGATAAAAAATGGTCTAATTTGCTAGTCATCTCATTGTTAGCATTGTTCTATTCATTCCCTAAAAAAACCATTGTTCTATTCATGCCTCGCAGAGAACGTGACACGTGTGGCGAAACACCCGAAGCAAAAGATGAAACACAGGAGCAAAAGAAGAAGGAAGATTATCACCCCAAATGATCTAATTCGCCGCGGAGTCGTAACTGCTTCTTCATCGCCTCCACGACCTCCATCTCCTTGCGCGTCTCCTCCGCCATCTTCTTCATTCTGTCCATGACGCGGGATTTCTCGACGCGAGCCTTCATCATCTGTTCCACGGCCGCATTACGTACCTTGACAGCAGCCGGGTGCTCGATGCGGAGCTTCGCCAACTCCTCCTTCTGTTCCATGATGAGGGCCTGCAGCATCTTCATCGAGGAACTACTATTCTCATGCAGCTTCTTCCAGCCAGTGTTCTTCTCCTTCAACAGGTCGATCTCGTGGCAGAGCTTCGCCTTGTCCTCCTGAAGTCGCAGGATTTCACCGGTCGCCTTCTTCTCCGAGGCAATGCTCTTCTTCAGCAGCATCACCAAGCCGGCGGTCAACTCCCCCTGCTGATTGAGCTCGCGGGCATGTCGTCGAGGCTCTCCTTCAGCAACTCCATCAAGCCTTGGATGAACTCCTTTTGCTTATTGAGCTGATCGGGCATGCCGTCGAGGGATAACGACTCCAGCTCCGCCGGCTCGGCATGTTCGCCTCCGCGGCTAGGGCGCTCCTGGGAGCCATCGCCTGCCCGTGAGAGATCTTTCGAGGTCTCTGCGTGGCGGCGAGCCCTCTTTTTTTTTTCTGCAGCCTTGGTTGCCGCTCCCTTGTTACGAGTAGTTCTCGACCTAGAGCTCTGCTCACCGGCCATGGCAACGATGGACGAAGAAGAAGCACTTATGAGGAGGAAAGGTAGAGTAATTTTCGGTTAGGTAGTTCCCCTTTTTATAACCTAAATACTAGCACTAGTACTAATACCTGCATAGTGGGAACACGTTTAGGTTTGGTACGTACTAGTAGGTGTGAGCAGGCTTTCGAATGTGATGGGAACAAGGTAAAGACTAATTGATGGTTTTGGTTTCGAGGCCCGAAACGGCTCCCGATGAGTTTAGCGGAACATAAATTTCAAGTACTACACTGCTCAAATGCGTAAATATTATGTTACTGTCAAAAATTGGCACAAAATACGAAGGAGACCAATGGAAATACTAATAGCAACCCACGATTTAACTACTCGCATGCGCGCAGTGGAGTAATAATGTCTTTCTTCCGCCCTCACATCCACTCAATTTGCATGCGCTGTATTAATTGACCATCAATGAAGTGAATGACTTTACATGCGTCAAATTATCACATGGGGTGGATCTTGGTACAAAATTGCGTCCGCCCGTGTACCCGCGTGTGCGTGCGAGGGAATGAGTGCGTGCGTGGCGTGCGTGCACATCTTCGCTTCGTGCATGTACCGCCAGTATGGCTCAGGGAGGACGAGTACATTCTTCTGGAACTAGCAGCACGTCACTGTGATCAATCCACGCAAGGAGGTCGCGACAACGCCTCCACATGTGCCACGTGGCTTCATGAACTGTAAGAGAGACACTGTGTAGCGTGCCATTGGTATTCTAATTTACGTGTTTTGCACATACTCGAAGTACTAGTAAGGTACACGCGCATTGCACGCATTAGATTTTGCAACCAAATTATGAATAAATACCACACTATAGCATGTAAGCTCTGAGTCATATATGCCTGATGTAGCCCTTCGTTTAATTCTTATAGTTCATCTCATTCAAAATCAATTAGTTTTTATAAAAAAGCTAAGAACGCGGTAATAGGAAAAACATGGGATTATAGTGGAATGTCGTCTTGAATCCTACAGGATTGTACGAGTGTTTGATTGTGCATAGAAAAAACGCAGAATTCTTTCAAAGAGGTTTGAGTGGATGGGATGTTTCCTATGAAATCTAGTGCAAATGAATCATATGGAAAAATTCCTATGGTTTACAATCCTATGAATCAAACAACCAAGATAGGAAAAATTCCTAATGATTAGAATCCTCCAAAATTCCTTTGAGAATCCTTTGAATCAAAGAAGCCCTTAATCTATTTTATGATTCATGGAATTGTGCGTTGTAAAGCATAAAGTAAAAACAAATAATGGCAATTCAACTAGAAAAAAAGTTTGGGCAGTTATGATACGGAAGATTCTAGAACAAAAGAGAACCACTGTTGTTTTGAGGTTTGTGCATTATGCTTAAGTTCAACCATGGAGTCTGCTAGATTGTACATGTGGCAAAATCCGGTGGGGGGCTAGAAGATGGTGCGAGGGGCCGAGTGGAGGGAGACTATGAAGGAATGCACAAGTGCGAGATCGATATTTAGAGAGAGGGGGCGAACACGTGCGTTGTTGCGCGCAGTGGCGGAGCCATGAAAAATAAATGAGCTAGGGGGCCAAGCATTGCTAATCCTTTACGAGGAGGGTCAATTCATGAACTTAAACCATTTTAGCAGCAATTGTCTAATGATCACATTCATATTAGCCTCTATATATAGTGATGTTAGGGGGGAGGGGGCAGGGCCCTTACTGCCCCTGTCTTCGCCATTGTGCACGCGTCTGAGAGATGAAGCAGAAGGCATGGATGATGAGAGGGGGACGTTGGATATATAATTAATGTGGGTGTATTAGCTATATATATGTTAATCCTATATAGAGAGGTATAGATTGATCGATGTGGACGTGGGAAAGAGGGTGAGACCTCACTGGATATATCGATTGATTGGTTTGTGTGGAAAACTATAAAAGACCTAGCTATATACACACATACATAGAGGAACATCGATCGTTGCGCATGCACGCGTGAGAGATAAAGAATGCCCGATATGATGGAGAGGGGGATGTGTGTGGGTGTGTGCCTTCATGGGAGACCGACCTGAAGAAAAAGATTGCATGCGTGCGATGGATAATGCCGACTGGTAGTGTGTGTGCATGCATGCACGAGAAAGTTAGTGGTACAATTATAAAGAGAAGACTACTGTGTGGGTGTAAAAGAATAGGTGAGGTCATAATCAATGTAAAGTTGAATTCAAATATTTGAATAAGAGATCCTGATGTTTGAAACCCATGCATGCATGAATATAACGGAGATCTGCGCGGTGTGGTTTGGAAACGAGCATGTTGTAATGTATACACATTGAACAAGGTCAGACTGATTTGAATTTGAGATACCGATGGCAGACATCATTTGGCCACGTCGCATCCGTGCATGGACACACTATTCTAATTGGAGATGATGGGCGGCTTTCGCATCACATATCTATATCTATACCCCTATATATATTATATATTATATTTTTTTATATTGTGTGCGGGTAACTTTAACTTTGAAAGATGGTCGTTGGATGAGGCGAATCCGATGGTCCAAAGATGGCAAATTTGAGCACTACTGGCCGTTGGATATCATCTAGATTCCACCAGATTTCGCCACATATATAATCTAGAAGACTCCATGGTTGAACTTAAGCATAATGCACAAACACTACAAAAAAAGACACATCTGTGACATTTTGGGCCGAACGAATTTTTTTTCTGTCATACATATGACACTTCTATGACGATAATTGTGACAAAACCCGGTATCATCATAGATGTGGTGGGCTCCTACTTCTATGACAAAAAATCATGACAAAAAATGGGCTTTTCATCCTGGGCGGGCCGGAGACGTAGTTGCATGACATTCTTTGGGCCGTCCATGACGGAAAAAACCGTGGTAGAAGCGAGGGCGAGGATAATTTCGGCGAGTTCCCGGTTACGGTGGGAGGTCGGGGGCCGAGCGACGCGCGTTTCTCTCGTACACGTACGCGCGTGTGTGCGAGGCGTTGGCTCTAACTGAACCCGAGCGAGGCGTTGGGCTCTAACTGAACCCGAGCGATTGCACTGCAGGCTACGCGTTACTGAACCCGAGCGATCGATCGATGGCTGTTAACTGAACCCGATCGAGCGATTCCTTCGCTACTGCTGCTAACTGAAGCCGATCGATT